>NC_090655.1:275621132-275838632 GCF_040937935.1 Hyperolius riggenbachi
CGCACATGCTGTGCTGCCTGCGCACAGATGCCAGGGTCAAGCAGATACAATCGAGGGAGGACGCCTGCATCAGCATGATCCTGGACCCATGGCTGAGGGGGAGGTGGGCTCAGTTTCTGCCTGCTAGAGGCCGTGAGCAGCGAACAGGGGAGTTGCAGGAGATCCTTGTTCGGTGATTGGAGGAAGCCTTCCCACAGCTTTCCACCCCCGCTGTCCCTGTTCAGCCAGCACAGCAGCCGGTGCCTGTGGACAGCAGCAGCGTCAGGCGCCCAGGAGACCTGCTGTCATTGACTAATGCACTCTAAATGATGGTAGAGCAGCCGAGAGAGGAGGTGCATGCAGCAGCCACCTCCTCTCAAAGTCACAGCCAGTGCATCACCCAGATGGTGGCCGACTACATGGGGTCCTTCAATGGGTTTGACACCGGCAGCGTGTACCCCATGGAGTACTGGGTGGAGCGCTTGAACATCTGGAGTGAGCTGGTGCAGTACGCCCTGGAAGTCCTGTCTTGCCCCCCTTCCAGCGTGCTGTCCGAGAGGTGCTTCAGTGCGGCCGGTGGTGTGGTCACTGAGAAGTGCTCTTGTCTGTCCACATAGGGCGTGGACAGACTCACATTCTTTAAGATCAACCAGGCCTGGATTGAAGGCACGTTCCAGGCACCTGTTGTCGGCGAGAGGAGGACATGAGGTGCCTGGGAATTATTCTTTGACATCAACCTTCAGTCCCTTGGTCTTGATAATTTGGCCTGGTTTTTCTTTAGTTGCTGTGGTAATAGCGCTAGGTACCATGGCCCGTAACATGTCTGCTGCTGCTACACATCACTCCTCCTCCTGCTGCTGCATTTATTTATGAATTTATTTATGCATTTATTGTATTTATAAAGCGCCAACATATTACACAGAGCTAATTTTCATCCTCATGCTGTCTGTGTTACTACCGCTAGGGTCCACAGAATACATTGCCTGCTGCCATACGTCACTCCTCCTCCTCCTGCTGTTGCTGATGTATTTATTTATTTATGAATTTATTTCTTGTATTTATAAAGCGCCAACATATTACGCAGCGTGATTTTCATTCTCCGGCTGTCTGTGTTCCCACTTCCCACCGCTAGGGTGCACAGAATACATTGCCTGCTGCCATAAGTCACTCATCCTGCTGCTGCTGCTGCTGTTGTATTTATCCTCCTGCTGTCTGTGTTCCCACGGCTAGGGTCCACAGAATACATTGCCTGCTGCCATAAGTCACTCCTCCTCCTCCTGCTGTTGCTGATGTATTTATTTATGAATTTATTGTATTTATAAACTGGCAACGTATTATGCAGTGCTCATTTTCATTCTCCTGCTGTCTGTGTTCCCACCGCTAGGGTCCACAGAATTATGCCATGCTACACTAGCTATTACGCCACTACATTAGCTATATACTGTTGTAAAAAAAAAATTCTGAGGTGTCTGGGTTGAAAACTGTGCTGTCCCAGTTGTGGTGAGGAGGAGGAGGAGTGACGTATGGGAGGAGGATGAGGAGGAGTGACGTATGGGAGGAGGAGGAGTGACGTATGGGAGGAGGAGGAGGAGTGCCGTATGGGTGGAGGAGGAGGAGTGACGTATGGGAGGAGGAGGAGGAGGAGGAAGATTGAAGAAGAAGAACCAGATGATGATGATGAAGGAGAAGAAGAGGACGAAGAAGAACCAGGTGAAGAAGAAGATGAAAAACCAATTGAAGATGAACCAGGTGAAGAAGAAGAAGAACTTGAAGAACCAGATGCCAGTGAAGAAGATGAAGATGATAGTAATGATTGATGACGAGAAAGATGGTAAAACAGAAAAAGAAGACGGTGAAGAAAAAGATGGAGAGAACAGAAAGAAGAAGGTGAAGACGGTGAAGAAGAATAAACAAGAAATGCAGAAAAGAAGTTTTCCATCACATTTTGTTTTTTTAATCACACCTATTTAAATGCAATTTCCCTTAAAAAAACGCATCCCAATTCATGAACACAAATTTTTATGCTAAATTTGTTACCGAACACGAACCGAATTCGATGATCGCGATCGAATTTGAATCCGAATTTGCCCCGGACCCGAATTCGAATGTTCCCGAATCTAATTTTGGTACATTCGAGCATGCCTAATTCTGACATATTTTGGTGAGTTATGAAATAAGAATTTTAAGCCTAAAACAATTTACCGCTTTTGACTCATAACTCCAGACAGAAATGCACCACCAGGGAGGTTAAAATCTGGTTTACTCAGCTTCCAGCAAAAACAAATAACGGAAAATTGTATACTTACCTACCGGTAATTTTCCTTTCCTGCTGTAGTCATGGCAGCAAACGAATGGGTAGTCCTGCCCCAACATACAGGTCAAATAGCTATAAATTAAAGACTCTCCTCTTCCTCCTCGCTTTTTGTTTCTAGTCAAGCGAAGTATAAGTATCCTAATGAATCCAAAAACTGTAACATACACAACATACAAACTCCAGTATACAACCTCCAATTTAAGTCATAAGCATGTTCTCCAATTTTTACATTTCCAACTTTCTTCAGGATTTGCACTCTAGCGGTGGGAAATCCCTATGCTGCCATGACTACAGCAGGAAAGGAAAATTACCGGTAGGGAAGTATACAATTTTCAGTTTTCCTGCAGTATTCATGGCAGCATACGAATGGGATTTAAAGAGACACTGAAGTGAAAAAAAATATGATATAATGAATTGGTTGTGTACTATGAATAATTACTAGAAGATTAGCAGCAAAGAAAATATTCTCATATTTTTATTTTTAGGTATATAGTGTTTTTTCTAACATTGCATCATTCTATAATATGTGCAGATTACACAACACTCTGCATTCAAAATTATTCTTTCAGAGCAGTCTGTGAACTAATGACCTCTCCTCTGGCAGAGAAAAAGAAAACTGTTCACTTACAGTTGAGATAATAAAAGTCAGAAGACAGCCCTCTCCACGACTTTGAAAGTCGTAGAGATTAATGGCTTTTTTTGCATAGAGATAACAACTGGAGTTTCTTAACTCTTCCTGTACTGGAAACAATTACACTGATGTATCTGATCTTAATGTTTTATTTCTTAGCTGTGCTACACATACAAATCATAATATCATCATAATATCATCATTTTTTTTTCGCTTCAGTGTCTCTTTAACTAGCATAACCAATAATTAGGGTGGGAGAGAAAATTTGCAGTGCAAAACCAAAAAGTTTGTCTTTATCTGACACAACAGAGAAAATTCTCAAAGACCAAAGAAAAAAACTTGAGGGTCCACTTGGAAACTTAAAGATACTCTTAGTTTTCCTCTTAATTAACAAAAATATGACATTAAACTCAATTAATAACTATGAATTCAATACCGAACTTAATACAGCAGTTCCAAAGTCTCTTGTTGTTCGGATCGCCAGATCCACTTTATAATGTTGAATGAAAGTATTGACAGTAGACCAATTGGCCGCCTTACAAATTACATCTGGGGATACTTTGGCAAAGGCCACCCACGATGATGAAATGGCTCTGGTAGAGTGCGCTGTTATTTCTCTTGGTGGTTCCTGACCCTCTGCCTTGTATGCTAAGGTAATCGTCTTTATGAACCACGATGCAATCGTCCGCGCAGAGACAGCTTCCTCTTTCCTTAATCCAGAAGGACATATGAAAAGTCTGTCAGCTTTCCTTATCTCCTCTGTTCTACAAATATAGAACCTCAAAAGAGTTGGAATATCAAGAGTGTAAGGATTCTGTTCTTTCAACAAGGTACATGAAGGAAGCATCCACTCCTGATTGAAGCGAAAACTTGTTGGCACCTTTGGAATGAAGTGTTGAACCGGTCTCAGGACCACTATCATTAAACAGTGTAAGATAAGGACTTTTATATCCTAGTGCCTGTATTTCGGATACTCTTCTGGCCGATGCTACAGAAAATAACCCTTTCTATGTGAGATCCAGCAAAGTACCTTCATGTACAGGTTCAAATGTTTTTTTAGTTAAAGCTTTAAGCACCAGGGGTAGTTCCCATTGTGGAAAAATATTCCTCTTTGGAGGTCTTCTCTTATTAACTGCTTTAAAGAATTGTATGATTAGTGGATGTGCGGCCCATCTTATATCAGTCAGTGCAGAAATCGGCGATATATGTTCCTGTAGTGTATTCAGGCCTAGATTAAGATCCAGGCCTCCTTGTAAGAACTCAAGAACAGTGGCGTCCCTACAATCGAGCGCAGGGGGGCGTGGCGCACCGGGTGTCAGACACCCAGGGGGGTGTCGCCACGACCCCCCACAGCAGCACAGCCGGAGGGAGAAGCAGGGCTAGAAAGAGGGGCTGTGGAGGTAGCGGTGGGGACCCCTCCTTCTGTCTCTCTCTCCCCCTCCAGGATAGCGGCGACAAGTGCAGGGCGGCCGGAGGCAGGGCCGTGCCTGGGCGAGTGCTGTGGGTGCATTGCACCAAGGCGCCGAGCTGTGCTTGCCCCCAGTCTGATCTTCACCGGTGCCCGCTGCCTCCCCCCGGCGGGCGGCCAGATAGAGCAGGCGCCGGCGCTAGGACCTAGCGGACACCGCTCATGCGGAAGTGACATCACTTCCGCATAGCGGTGCGCCCGCCGCCCGCTCTAAGGTCGGGTCGCCCGCTGATAGAGAGGTCTGCTGCTGCTGGGAGGTGAGGGGTCCCTGTCGCTCACTACCTGCCTAGCCTGGGGGCACCTGTCACTCACTGGGGGTCCCTGTCACTCACTACCTACCTAGCCTGGGGGCACCTGTCACTCACTGGGGGTCCCTGTCACTCACTACCTACCTAGCCTGGGGGTACCTGTCACTCACTGGGGGTCCCTGTCACTCACTACCTACCTAGCCTGGGGGCACCTGTCACTCACTGGGGGTCCCTGTCACTCACTACCTACCTAGCCTGGGGGCACCTGTCACTCACTGGGGGTCCCTGTCACTCACTACCTACCTAGCCTAGGGGCACCTGTCACTCACTGGGGGTCCCTGTCACTCACTACCTACCTAGCCTAGGGGCACCTGTCACTCACTGGGGTTCCCTGTCACTCACTTCCTAGCTAGCCTGGGGGCACCTGTCACTCACTGGGGGTCCCTGTCACTCACTACCTAGCTAGCCTGGGGGCACCTGTCACTCACTACCTAAAGGGCTCCCTGTCACTCACTACCTAAAGGGTTCCCTGTTATTTACTACCTAAAGGGGGTCCCTGTCACTCACTACCTAAAGGGGGTCCAGGCTGGCTACATATACTGGGGACACTGGCTGTTTGTCATTATGTGCATTTACTTGTGAAAAGCTGTCTCTTATTATGTGCATTTACTGGTGAAAAGCTGTCTCTTATTATGTGCATTTGCTGGTGAAAAGCTGTCTCTTATTATGTGCATTTACTGGTGAAAAGCGGTTTCTTATTATGTGCATTTACTGGTGAAAAGAGGTTTCTTATTATGTGCATTTACTGGTGAAAAGCGGTCTCTTATTATGTGCATTTACTGGTGAAAAGCGGTCTCTTATGTGCATTTACTGGTGAAAAGCGGTCTCCTATTATGTGCATTTACTGGTGAAAAGCGGTCTCTTATGTGCATTTACTGGTGAAAAACGGTCTCTTATTATGTGCATTTACTGGTGAAAAGCGGTTTCTTATTATGTGCATTTACTGGTGAAAGGCTGTCTGTCATTACGTACATTTCAGTGTTCTCTCCAGAATTTTTTTCCAGCCGGGTGGCATAAAAAAGTAGCTGGGTGGGTTGGGATGGCACGGCACAGGGAAATTTGGCGGTGTGGAAAATTTAATGTGCACCAATTATGTACTCTAGTGTTAGTGTAGTGTGCATAACTAAACAGCCGCTGCTTACAAAAGGTGCACAGTAGTGTTTAACATAGTAGTGGCCGAACTAGTGAAGTATCGTGGTAGCAATACATCACTACCACACAGCTTTATACATCACTACCGCACAGCTTTATACATCACTCCTGCACAGCTTTATACATCACTACCGCACAGCTTTATACATCACTACCGCACAGCTTTATACATCACTACCACACAGCTTTATACATCACTACCGCACAGCTTTATACATCACTCCTGCACAGCTTTATACATCACTACCGCACAGCTTTATACATCACTACCGCACAGCTTTATACATCACTACCGCACAGCTTTATACATCACTACCGCACAGCTTTATACATCACTACCGCACAGCTTTATACATCACTCCTGCACAGCTTTATACATCACTACCGCACAGCTTTATACATCACTACCGCACAGCTTTATACATCACTACCGCACAGCTTTATACATCACTCCTGCACAGCTTTATACATCACTACCGCACAGCTTTATACATCACTACCGCACAGCTTTATACATCACTCCTGCACAGCTTTATACATCACTCCTGCACAGCTTTATACATCACTACCGCACAGCTTTATACATCACTCCTGCACAGCTTTATACATCACTACCGCACAGCTTTATACATCACTACCGCACAGCTTTATACATCACTACCGCACAGCTTTATACATCACTCCCGCACAGCTTTATACATCACTCCTGCACAGCTTTTCTTAGCTGCGGACGTTATTTAGTTACGCACACTAGCGCGTATTGTGCATGGAAACAAAATTAAGCTGCATTGATTTATTAGCACGAGCAACAGGAGATTGCTCGCACTACATCCTTTGATGAATCAACCCTCTTGTCCTTTGTTTTACACGGTGTACATTTACCACTTCCAGTTATATTTTTAGCATTTTTTTTCTTTTTTTAACTTTTTTTTTTTTTATATTTCCTGAATGTTATTTCATATGCACGATTTCCCCCTGGGGGGGGGGGGGGGGAGGAGGGGTGTTCGTGGGGTATTGCAGATAGTGTGCAGGGGCCATATATAATGATCATATATAGACCCTGCACACTGTCTTCAACACCACGCCACCCCCAACACCCTGACCGCTGGTAATATCATGCTGCATATGCAGTCAGCCACCCTGTCAGCCACCCCAGCGCATACAGTCACAATCAATGTCCGTGCACGCAGCCAGCCTGAAATGGCTGTCGGCTTAGCCTCGCACTATCACCGCAGCGTGTCCGGCTGTTACGACATGCCGTGATCTCTTGCAAACAAAACAAGCCGCGCTACTCCTGAATCAGTCTCTTTGTTGTACGAGATCTCGCGCTTCCCAGCGAGCCCGTGCATTCATTGGCTGGGAAGCGCGAGATCTCGTGCAAAGAGACTGATTCAGGAGTAGCGTGGCTTGTTTTGTTTGCAAGAGATCCCGGCATGTCGTAACAGCCGGACACGCTGCGGTGATAGTGCGAGGCTAAGCCGACAGCCATTTCAGGCTGGCTGCGTGCACGGACATTGATTGTGACTATGCGCTGGGGTGGCTGACAGGGCGGCTGACTGCATTGGTGACAGCCGGGCGGTAATTGATCTTACCCGGGCGGCGCGCCCACCTGTTTGGCCCTGGGGAGAACACTGCATTTACTGGTGAAACGCTGTCTCTTATGTGCATTTAGTGGGGAAATTTTGTCAGTAAAAATAATCTTTTGTCAGTAAATTTTTAGGTATTTGTCAGTAAAAAATAACGTGAAAGGTTGGCAACACTGGCAGGCTGCGTGGCGCAACGGGAAAGATACAGGCAGCCCACCTCACACTTGGGCTTGGCGGGGGGAGGAGCCGACGATAGCGAGCGAGAGGAGGGTGGCCACAAGCAGCCATAAATACGCAGTGTGTGACTGCGTCGCACTCGCAGAGCCTCTCAGCCTGAGTCAGTCCAGAGACTCGCAGGCAGCCAAAGCCAGCCAGGAGCAAGCCCATGGAAGAGGGGTAGGAATGGGGTATCGCATGCATGCGTAAAGAGGTGGAAGGTGTGGGTGTGATGAGGCAGGACATGGGTGCGGTTATGTGGTTGGGCGCGGTTAATTTAACCACTCCCATAGGCGCCAGAGAAAATCTTGCACCCAGGTGCCAGGCTCTCACCCCTGGGCGTATGGACAATTACTTCCCTGATTTCCGCGTTCCAAGCGTGGAGCGCAGCGTCATGACGTTACAGGTCTCCGTCTTCAATGCCGCCCACTGTGCTTCCTGATTAGCGGAAGCACAGTGGGCGGCATTGGAGGCGGAGACCTGTAACGTCATGACGCTTGGATCGCGGAGATTAGGTAAGTAATTGTCCATACGCCTCCGGCCGCCCCGCACTTGTCGCCGCTATTCTGGAGGGGGAAGAGAGAGGCAGAAGGAGGGGTCCCAGGTGAGGGAGGGGGGGGATATTTCCCCCCTCCCCACCGCTACCTCCACAGCCCCTCCTTCTAGCCCTGCTTCCCCTTCCTGGGGCTCCTACACTGGGGGCAACTATACTAGCCATATTGGGGGCAACTATACCAGCTATACTGGGGGCAACTATACCAGCTACACTGGGGGCAACTATACCAGCTACACTGGGGGCAACTATACTAGCCATACTGGGGGCAACTATACAAGCTTACTGGGGGCAACTATACTAGCTATACTGGGGACAACTATACTTACTGGGGGCAACTATATTAGCTATACTGGGGGCAACTAAACTATACTAGCTATACTGGGGGCAACCAAACTATACTAGCTATACTGGGGACAACTATACTGGCTGGGGCAACTATACTAGCTATACTGGCTGGGGCAACTATACTAGCTATACTGGGGGCAGCTATCCTGGCTGGGGGCAACTATACTAGCTATACTGGCTGGGGGCAACTATACTAGCTGTACTGGCTGGGGGCAACTATACTAGCTATACTGTCTGGGGGCAACTATACTAGCTATACTGGCTGGGGCGACCATACTAGCTATACTGGGGCAACTATATTAACTATACTGGGGCAACTATACTAACTTCATTGGGGGCAACTAGCTTCACTGAGGGCAAGTCTACTAGCTACACTGGGGGCAACTGTACTAGCTATACTGGGGGCAGCTATACTGGGGGCAACTATATTACCTACACTAAGGGCAACTATACTAGCTATATTGGGGGCAACTATACTAGCTATACTGGGGCCGCTATACTGGAGGGGGAAGAGAGAGGCAGAAGGAGGGGTCCCAGGTGAGGGAGGGGGGGATATGTCCCCCCTCCCCACCGCTGCCTCCACAGCCCCTCCATCTAGCCCCGCTTCCCCCTCCTGGGGGTACAGCCTCCATATCACTCTCATCCCGGGTTCACTTTAAATTAGTTAGCTCCGCCCTCATCTGGTCATGGCCATGCCCATTTTTCACCGCAGCGCGCTTTGCGCGCCGCAGGTTGTAGCCACGCCCATTTTTTTGTTTGGGGGGGGTGTCTTTTAATACCCAGCACCGGGTGTCAAATGCCCTAGGTACGCCACTGCTCAAGAATATCAGTGTCTCCAGGTTCCAATTCGATAAGCCCCTTTTCTGACATGAACTGTTTACATTTGTTCCAGACTATTATAGGTAACATTTGTAGTCGGTTTCCTGGCCTGAAGTAAAGTATCTTGTACCGCCTGTGAGTAACCTAAGCCAATTAACTTGGTCCATTCAATATCCATACTTCTAACCTCAGCCTTCCCGGGTCTGGATGTAGAAATAATCATTGCGATATTATGTCCCGAATCTGGGCCAGTGGTGACGGAGGTTCAATTTTTAATTGGTTTAATAGTGGTATCATGGTCTGTGCGGCCAGTCCGGTATTATTGCCATTACCTTGACTTTATCTGTTTGAATTCTGCAAAGAACCTTCATAATTTTTATAACTTCACATCTACCACACTCTAACTCTCTGTCAATCACCCTTTTCACAGTCCTACCTTATGTGTCCCCCCACCCTGTAGACTGTAAGCCTCGGCAGGGCCTCCCCCACCCTTAGTGTGTCCTTCTTAACCCCAGCAATTACACCCTTCTCATGGACTAACTCGTACTTGTAATGAACGTTGGAGAGGCAGCTGCGGTGAACCGCGCTACCACCGCAGCTGCCTCCATCTCTCTGCCTAGCATTTTACCCGTGCCTCGGGCGTCTAGCACACCGAGGACAGGTCTGTCAGCCGCACATAGGGTCTCATTGTCGCGTGCGCGCGCACACAGACTGGACCTTTATGCGGAGAGGAGGCCCGTCAGCTGACCGGCCGGTCGGCTGACGTCAGAGGTGACGCTCGCCACTCCTCATTGGTTGTTAGGGGTTGTTAGGGGTAGGCGTGCCGGAGGGGTCTCCTCTGCTTCATAAGCCTAGCTGGTTCACTCGCAACTTGTCTGCTGTTGCAAATACTTCGTGTTAGCGCTCAGACCTTTGATAGCTTAACGTGTAGCATTGATAGACTGTATTATATTATCTGTGTATGACTCTGGCTCGTTCTGACTACTCTTCCGCTCAGTGATTCTGTACTTCTGCCCATCTGATCTTGCTGCCGACTCTGCCTGTTAAACCTTCTTGCCTTTGCCTTCTGATTTTGTACTGTATCTGTCCGTCTGTTGTAGTCTGACCACTCTACTCTCGCCAGAGGGCCCTTGTCTCTGGTGAGGGGCTCTGTACTGTTAGTACCCACCAGCTCCTCTGGTGAGGAATAGCTAAACCTATCAGTACTTACTGTTGCACCAAGCACTATACCTTGATATTAGCTATCACATCAGTTGTTAGCTATACTTGCATTATTGGTGATTCTGTTGATCACCACATAATCAGGTATAGTGTCTGGATTATTGGTGATACTGCAGATCACCTAATAACCAGACATCTGCTATTTGCTGACACCAATTGTTACACCGGGTCTCTGTAAACCACATTTTATACCCCGATTGTATGTATAACCTTTTGCTATGTTGTATAACCGTTTGCTACCTCTCTGTCTGTCACCCCTTGTTGCAATGTATGTATCCCTATTTATTGTCCAGCGCTTTATAAATACAATAAATAATAATAATAATAATAAATAATTAATGGTATCGGGGGAGGGGTGGTAAACATAGCCCAGAGCAAAGTTCCAGTGACATGTCAGAGCATCCCATTGCTCTGCCTGCTGTGTCCTGCATCTCGTGAAGTACCTGGGGCACTTGTGATTCTGTGGGCTTGCCATTATGTCCACCTCTGGGATGTGAACTGCTTTTTTTTTCACAATACATTTTTATTGAATTTAAAGCAATAACAGTAACAAGCATTCAGGTATAAATTGCATCATGGTTCAATGTACATGACATGTATAAACAGAATGTAAAAGGTATTTGAGAACACATAAATCAAGGATATACTGTATATTCCTGCGTATAAGACTACTTTTTAGCCCTTAAAAATCTTCTGAAAAGTTGGGGGTCGTCTTATACGCCGGGTGTCATTGATGCCGGGTGATACGCCCTATCCTGTTACCCCCTCTCAGATCTCCCTGCTGAGCGCAATCTATTCTTCCATACCGCTCTGATAAACAGGTAGACAAGGAGAGCTGACCAATGCAACAAGTCAATTGACTATATACTGTTATATACTGGGTAAAACATACAGTACAGCACCAGTATCTGTTCATACATAGCACCAGCACATGTTTTTTTTGTTTTTTTTTACTTCGGTGTGCGTTGGAAGAGGGGTAGTCTTATACGACGAGTATATCTCAAACTCTATATTTTAACTGGAAAAGTTGGGGGGTCGTCTTATACGCCCAGTCGTCTTATACCCCGGAATATACGGGTAGGTCACAAGATCATAAGCTACTGTTTTCTACTTCTATGAACCTATACCATACTCTATCTTCGTGGGTATACATATAACAAAGATTCTGATCAATATAGATGTGAGACATCAATCTACCATTTAGAAAAGTGTCATCATCTTGTTACCACCACACGGTATATAATGTATAAGGTAACAAATTTAAGAAACCAATAAACCAAAAACCAATATAGGGTCTAACAATGCAGAGGTGTGAAAGTACCAGCAGCTCTTTACCTGGTATTTTCTTGTGGTAAGGGGAGCTGTTGTGGACAGTTTGTCTCATCAGAGGGATAGGGGAAGGGGAAGGAGAGTGTGGGGGGGAGCACCAGGGGGAGGTATTCTATCCATTACGTAGAATAGGGAGGTACCACTAACAATCTGTGTTGGCAGGGAATACTTCATATCTCATTGTACTAAGGGAGAACTAGTATTAGAGGTGGAGACTTCAACAAAAGAATTTACTATTTCTTTCCAATTAATAGATTGGAGAGGAGGCTATAGTAGGGGGTTGGGATTTAATCGGAGACTGTGTTCCATAGTTAGGTTACATTGCGTGGTCTGAATTATGGAAGGCAGGGAAGGGATATGTTCAGATGCCCATTCTCCTAAAATAGCTTGTCTTGTGGAGCATAACAAGTGCACCACTGGTATTTGGAAATTAATAGGAAATGTTTTAAGGCCTATAAGAAACAGGGCTAGTTCTGGACTTCCTGTTATCGGTGAGCCTGTTATTGTCGTAATTATTTGAAAAATAGCTTGCCATAAGGGCTTGATCTTGGGGCAGTCCCATAATAGGTGAAAAGCCTTACCTATCATATCAACCCCTTTCCAGCAATAGGGGGAATGATCGGTAGAAAAGCTGGCTAACAAGCGTGGAGAGGTATAGAATTTATAGATCTTCCTTGAGGTCTCAGGGTGAGTGGCACATTTAGATACCTTTTTAAGGTCGTTATGGGCCTTGATAAAGATATTAGTGGTTATTGGGGTCTGCATTTCTGAGGACCAGTAAATAGCATTTATCCAATAAACTGACTCGTTTATGCATCATAGTTTGGTACCAGGCAGAGATGCCTCCTCTAAGCTGGATTTGGCTGTCTAACATTGCAAGTAGTTGTCGAGGTATAAGGATTTCTGTTAGAGGGTATGCTGTAAAGCAGTGTGCTATTTGTTGGTATTGGAGGAAGGTGGATTCAAAACCTGGAAATCTCTGGGATAGAGTCAAAAAAGAAAGAAGTTTATTATGTGAAGCAATTTGCGATAGTGTCTGTATACCCAGAGAGTTCCATCCCTGAAATCTAAAGTCTCGAATAACTGCTGAGAGTGCAGAAATCTTGATGGGAATTGATTTATACTCAGTGTTGGGTAACAAGTTAGTGAGCATGTCAGCCCAAGATTGTATAGTGACTTGCACAATTGGGGAAGTTGAGAAGAGCAGATCTCATTTGCAGCTACTTAATAGAAGCAGTATGTGAACTGCTTTTAAAGATTGAACTGTTTGTTGAGCACATTGCATAATCGGTGTCACCTCTCTCAGCAAGGTCATACTCCTTGTTCCCCCCTGGTTCTGGATATATGCAACTGCTGAGGCATTGCCCATTCTGACAATGACATGTAAACCCCTCAATTCCTTCGAAAAATGTGTGAGTGCCAGAAGTGCCGCTCTCAGTTCTAAGACCTTCGCTGTCAAGTTCCTGACCTGAAACTTCCAACAGCCCTATATTTAGTTGTCTTACATCCAAGCCCCCCAACACACACAAGCAATAGAACACAGCAGTACATGCATCCAGCTACATTTAAGTGGCCAGCAGGCGCTCGTCAGCCAATCAGGATGCACTATCATACACCCTTTACCTGCCATACCACATCTAGCAACCATTAGCATTCAGGTGGGAGGCTTCAGTTGGACGCCATCGCAAGATTGCAGGACCGCCCCGTGCAGGCATCCCTCCCACAGGGGTCCCTCCCTAACCGCTCACCTGCCCGCCATGTCCTAGAGCTGAAAGAAAACGCTTAAAAACACACGATTGGTTCACACGATGGCCAGGGGCCCCGGACCTCTCTCACTGGCCAGGGCCCCAAGGCCAACACGCGATACCTGGAGGGGAGTGCAGGTGGGCCTGGACCTCTCACACCCAGGCTCTGGACCTCTCACATCCAGAAAACCCACCAACACTGCCTCCATACTGAATGCTAAATTCAACACACACAAGCAATAGAACACAGCAGTACATGCATCCAGCTACATTTAAGTGGCCAGCAGGCGCTCGTCAGCCAATCAGGATGCACTGTCATACACCCTTTACCTGCCATACCACATCTAGCAACCATCCAAGCCCCCCAGCCTGTCATGCTGGCATCCAATATTAATATTGCTGACTGCGACACTGTTAGCAGAAGGTACTTCCTTAGATTTTTCTTCTCCAACCACCAGGTTAACTCTCATTTGAGTGGTTATCTGCATCAGAATAAATCTTGTTGTTCCATAGCTTCAGGAACTCACTTGAAATATTCTCGAGTGCCACATTGCCCACCTGACCATAGGAATGTTCGAGGCTAAAGTTCCCATTAGCCTTAGATATTCCTCGGCCGTCCAATATTGTTCTGCAAGGAAGTGAAGCACTCTGGTAATTTCTTCCTCTGGTAACTTTATCACATTTTCTTTTGTAGTGAACTGTGCTCCAAGGTAGACTAGCATCTGTGTTGGCTGTAATTGACTCTTTTCCCAGTTCACTATACATCCAAAATCTTCCAAGGTTCTGATCAGTTTTACTAAACGCCTGAAGTACGCTATACCAGTTACCAAAACCCTTGTAAACGTCCGTGGGGCCGTTGAGTTTCCAAAGGGCAAGCTTGTGAATTCGTAATGGTTGTGTCCTATTGCGAATCTGAAGTACTTTTTGAAGAGCTTGTGTATAGGAATGTAGGCGTCGGAGAGATCCACCGATATTAACCAATCTTGGGGTTGAATCACCCTTGCCATCGTATACATCGATTCTATTTTGAAACTGAGTTTTTCTATATGTTTGTTCAGACGTCTCAGACCCAGGACTGGTCTCAGGTCTCCTGATTTTTTGTGATGAAGAACGGAGAGTAAAGGCCGCTAAATTTTTCCACTTCCGATACCTGTACCATGACATTCTTGGTTAACAAGTCCTGTACGTACGATGTTATTATATGTAACTTTTCTCTGTCGTGAGGGATCTTCGTTGCCACAAATACGTTTTCTGAAGACTGGAACACGAATCTCCATGTGTGACCTTATTTTATCATGTCTAAGACCCATCTGTCTGTTATATACCTCACCCACACCTCCAGGAACTGTAAACGGGCTCCCACAGCAGGGGTGTGGGCTGGCGAGTCCTCAGAAAGACTTTTGCGTTTGATTGCTGATCTGGCTGTTTCTCTGTTTAGTGATCTTTGAAAGTGAAGTCTGAGCACCTTGCCACTATCTCCTGTATCTGCTTCCCCCCCCCCCCCCCGACAGCTGGGTTATCTCGGCCTCTGTAACAAAATGACCTTCTATCTGAAGTTCCTTGTTGTCTTTTCCCCCTTCTCTCCTGAGGTATCAGACCACTTTTACCACCAGTGACCCTGGAAATAGCTGTATCCATGCCTTCTCCGAATAAGTGTTTCCCATCAAATGGAATCTTGCACCATGTAACATTGGAGTTACTGTTGGCTGACCAATGTCTCAACCACATAGCCCTTTTACCTGTAACAGTGTGTAACATAGATCTGAATGCGCACCTCACCACATCGATAATGGCTTAACCTCTGCCGCCAATCTGAACTTTTCTAGTGCAGCAATGAGAATATCTTTATTGTATTCTTCCCTCAAACCAGTCTAAATATTATCTGTCCATGACTGTAGAGGCTTAGCTATGGACATTAGCGCAACGCCAGGTTTGCAAGCTGAACCCATAGTGGACTAAGCTCTCATTGAATCAATATCCATTTTTCTTTCTAATGCGTCCTTAAAAGATACAGAATCCTCTAGTGGAAGCACTGCATGTCTGGCCAATGTGACTATAGATGCATCCACTGTAGGTGGTGACTCCAATTTTGCAGGAAGTTCTCCTTCCAAAGGGTACAATTTAAAGAATCTACTTGCAAGTTGTGGCTTTCTATCCAGTCTTGACCATTCATCTTTTTAAACTTTTCCCAGCGATTGCAATTTTGGTATGCAATGCACTGCATAGCAAAATTGTGGCAAAAAAATCACTCTGCTGTGCGATTGCGTTTAAGTAAAAATCGAATCGTGGTCGTGGTAGTGGAAATTACCTACCGCGATTCCTATGTTATTAAGCAAACCATAGCGATTTAAAACTCACTAGCTGTTTGCAATTTTAAGATTCAGCATTGTAATCGCCGCTAATGTAAAAGGGCCCTTAAGGGATTCCGAAACGGCTTGTTTAACAATAGTCTGAATGTCAGGCAATTCCTCCTCTTCATAAATAGGTAATGAATATAAGCAATTTGCGCACACAAGTTTGCCAGGTAATGTATAGTCTCCACAAGCCCAGCAGGTATTTTTGTCAGGGGGGTTAATAGGTTTAGTCTTGCTGGTTGATTTGGACCCAGAGCATGAATCATCTGCATTATTCTAGGATTGGTCTTTGCTCTCTCTAGAAGTAGAGGGGCTGCAGAGACAAAGCAAAGCAATTACTTTTGCTATATTGATGCACTCTTTTAAAAAGAAAAAAAATACTTAAACATATGTGACATAATCACGCCCTTACCCATCAAATGCTAACTATATTCCAGGGCTTCTGACTCCATGTCTCAGCAACTAACAGCTGCAGAGAAAGCATGGAGCATAAATGTGTGCAGGCAAAAGTAAATCACCTCCAGGCAAAACCAACATCTGCAAAACAAACTGACCTTCCAGCCAATAAACGCAAGTTTCCACAGACAGCAGCACTGCAAAACAATGATAGAAACATGCCTGAAACTACAGAGGAAGCAGGAAAAAAAAAACAAGCTGAAACATCCCCAAAGCATTATGCATGTAATTTTACCTGTTCCCAGCAGCAGCAGAGATCGCGACAGAGCAGCAGAGCGTCCTCCCAACTAGAATCCAGCGTGGAAGAGAAAAACCCTCCATCATGTTATACTTCCTGGAGGGCAGCCCTGCATCACTTCCTGCCTGTAGAACTCAGGAAGAAAGCTGAAACTGCAAGTCATAGTGCAAAGAGACACAACTCCCTCCCTGCACAGCCATTAGAGCCCAGGTAAAACAAATGTTTGGAAGCAAATAATTGCATGTGGAGACAGAGCTCACACTAACCCCCCCAGCACATGGGTCCCCCACAAGCACTCTACAATTAGGTATTCCGGGGGGCTTCAAAGCAGGAGAGGCTGAACCTGCCTGGACTGCTGCAAGAAGGCAGCAAGATAAGGGCAAAAAATTTAAAATGATTCCCATGAAAGGGACAGACCTGTTGTGTGGACAGGAAATAAAAAAGCGAGGAGGAAGGGGAGAGTCTTTAATGTATAGCTAACAGACCTGTATGTTGGGGGCGGGACTACCCATTCGTATGCTGCCATGACTACAGCAGGAAATTGATAATTTCAGCACTCTTGTGTTAACAAAAGTGTTTGTTCAGCCAGATAAAAGTGCTTTGGCTTTTATTTACTCTTCAGGAGAGCTATGGCTGCATATGACTGCAGATCCTGCCTCATTTGTATTAATAAAGCACCTGGTTCATAAGCCTTACATTACAAAATAAAAAAGTGAACACAAAGCAAGTTCTAACTAGGCTCAGTACTATATGTACTCATATTTATCTCATCGTGTCACTGCAGTTCAGGGACTTTAACACTTTATAAACCAATGCACTGAGTAGCATGAACAAATCCTCAGCATTCTGTGTGAATGTGGTAGTAAAAAAAAAAAAAGAGGAAGAAGAAAAAACAAAACAATGTGCATCAGAACATTTGTGGCCAATACATTTTCCACACTCAACACAAGTGTCTAATAAGCAGCAACTTATGCCAAAAACATTTCCCACACTCAGCACATGAATAGGGCTTCTCACCAGTGTGAGATCTCTCATGTTTGACAAGGTTTGATTTCTCAGTAAAATATTTCCCACACTCACCACATGAATAGGGCTTCTCACCACTATGAAATCTCTCATGTGTGATAAGATAGAATTTATGATCAAAACATTTCCCGCTCAGCACATGAATAGAGCTTCTCACCAGTGTGTGATCTACTATGTTTAACAAGATCTGATTTCTTTGCAAACCCTTTCCCACACTCAGCACATGAATAGGGCTTCTCACCAGTGTGAGATCTCTCATGAATGACAAGCGTAGATTTACAGCTAAAACATTTCCCACACTCAGCACATGAATAGGGCTTCTCACCAGTGTGAGATCTCTCATGCCTGACTAGACGTGATTTACTCACAAAACATTTCCCACACTCAGCACATGAAAAGGGCTTCTCACCAGTATGAGATCTCTCATGTGTGACAAGATGTGATTTCTTAACAAAACATTTTCCACACTCAGCACATGAATAGGGCTTCTCACCAGTGTGAGATCTCTCATGTTCGACAAGATGTGGTTTATCAGCAAAACATTTCCCACACTCAGCACATGAAAAGGGCTTCTCACCAGTATGAGATCTCTCATGTGTGACAAGATGTGATTTCTTAACAAAACATTTTCCACACTCAGCACATGAATAGGGCTTCTCACCAGTGTGTGATCTCCTATGTTTAACAAGATCTGATTTCTTTGCAAACCCTTTCCCACACTCAGCACATGAATAGGGCTTCTCACCAGTGTGAGATCTCTCATGTGTGACAAGACTTGATTTCTCAGTAAAACATTTCCCACACTCAGCACATGAATAGGGCTTCTCACCAGTGTGAGATCTCTCATGCCTGACAAGATGTGATTTACTCACAAAACATTTCCCACACTCAGTACATGAATAGGGCTTGTCACCAGTGTGAGATCTCTCATGAATGACAAGCGTAGATTTACAGCTAAAACATTTTCCACACTCAGCACATGAATAGGGCTTCTCACCAGTGTGAGATCTCTCATGTTCGACAAGATGTGATTTATTAGCAAAGCATTTCCCACACTCAGTACATGAATAGGGTTTCTCACCAATATGAAATCTCTCATGTCTGATAAGATATGATTTATCAGCAAAACATTTCCCACACCCAGCACATGAAAAGAGCTTCTCCCCAGTTTGAGATCTCTCATGTGCGACAAGACTTGACTTATGCCTAAAACATTTCCCACACTCAGCACATGAATAGGAATTCTCACCAGTGTGAGATCTCATGAAAGACAAGACTTGATTTATGCCTAAAACATTTCCCACACTCAGCACATGAATAGGGCTTCTCACCAGTGTGAGATCTCTCATGTCTGACAAGATGTGATTTCTGTGCAAAACATTTCCCACACTCAGCACATGTATA
The DNA here is from genome assembly GCF_040937935.1 of Hyperolius riggenbachi. Lineage (NCBI taxonomy): Eukaryota > Metazoa > Chordata > Amphibia > Anura > Hyperoliidae > Hyperolius > Hyperolius riggenbachi. The sequence continues at coordinate 275,640,280 of NC_090655.1, forward strand.
GGGCTTCTCACCAGTGTGAGATCTCTCATGCCTGACAAGTGTTGATTTCCATGCAAAACATTTCCCACATGTGGAACAGGAATGAGACCCTCCAACAGGGGGAGAGCTGTGCTGAGTATGAGGCCCCTCGGGGTTAGACAGGTGAGGGGAGCCTGGGGGAATATTTGGGGTAACCAGGATATCTGCAGGAGACTCTTGTCCAGTGACATCACCATCCGTTGTACAGTCTGTGGATACAGAGAGACGAGTCTCTGAGAGGTTCCTGATGCCGTGACTCCGCCCTGCAAATAGAGAAACACCATCACTTCCTGTTAGAGAATTCTGAGGGGAGGAACAATTATCATTAGGGATGAAAGGAAAGAGGATGGTCGGCACTGCTGTACAACTTCCTTTATTTGGCAATGTGCAGACAAGTAGGCTGTGTGTTACATCATCACCTCACAGTCCATAAGAAGAGACTAAACACGTACCGGTGCGGGGGTGGATAATGGTGGGTGCTGGTTGCTGGGAGCCTGACGGCAGTTTCACACACAAGCGCTTCTTCAGAGGCTATGACAAGGGGGCGGGGCTATATCTGCTCTAGTTGGAGAAAGTGCTTTACTGTAATAGTAACCTGCAATCCAAGATAACAGTGTGGGGAGGTCAGGGAGAGCGAGGCCAAACAACACGGCCGCTATTCCTAATGGAATTACAAGACCTGCTGCAGCAGCTGATTATACAAGCCACTAACATAATATTCCATGATGAATATAGGTCAGGCCATGCAGAGCAGAGAATCTGGCTGACCTCGTCCTCATATACAACAAGGACTGCCTGATTAGGGGAAGCCGGGGTTAGGAAGGTTCCTCTGTGCACGCTACACGCGCTAGTGGCAGCATAGTGTGCGTTACTTAGCAACGGCCACTGCCTTGACTTGCCGCGCGGTAGTGATGTATTGCCCCTGTGACACTTCACTAATGCGGCCGCTATGTAACGTGCACAGAGGAAATACTAAGTCATGTGACGTAGCGTGTACAGAGGAAATCAGTTGCGCTGCTCTATTAGCGCTCCTAACAGTAGTTTAGTTGCGCTGTTTGCCAGCACTATAGTAAGTGAAGTTTGTGTTTTATAGCATGTAAATAGTAACTGTTGAATTGAAGTGAGAGAGGAGAGAGAGTCAGGAATAGAGACGGCACCTATTCTGCTGAACTTCTGAGACACAATCTCCTCCCCAGTTCTCCCTGAATGTCACTGTTGCCCATCCTCTAATGGCCAATCTCCCTGCTTCTTTTACATTAAAAGCAACAAAAAGAGATTACAAATGTGAAAGTTTGGATGTTTGTTACTCGATCACGCAAAACTGGCTGAACGAATTTGAATGAAATTTGGCACAAACATAGTACATTACCTGGAATAACATATAGGTTACTTTTTATTCCCATAACTACGTTTTTAATAACTTTTAAACCTTTCTAACCCCAGCTTCCCCTAATAACTAACAGCACTATAGTTAGTGAATAAACCCCAATGGGCACAATTCATTAAGATCATTCTGGTGATAATAAGGCAAGTGGAAAAATCACCACACATCGATCTGTATTTTACGGGTTAATTCACTAAAAAAAGCATGTATTAATAACATGTAGTGATAAGCTTTCACAGTGAGAGTGCTGTCTTATAACTCCAGTCCTTAAGTTTTCACCTTTATAGTTATTCTCACATGCAGTAGTTGGGGAGGGGAGGAGAACACACAAGGAGAATGTAGTTACACCCTCTGCTGCCAGGACGATTACAGCAAGCCTGGGTAGGAAAGCAATAAAAGGTGTGTGTGTGTGTGGTGTGTGGTGTGTGTTTTTTTTTTTTACATATATATATGCTTGGTGTCTATCTTTCTCCCTCCCTCTCTGTCTATGACAGTGAGCATGTTTACTCTGCTTCTTTGGTCACCCACGGCAAGGCCTATTCTGAGTGGAACCTGTCTTGTTAAACCTCTGTATGGTCTTGGCCACCGTGCTGCAGCTCAGTGTCAGAGTGTTGGCAATCATCTTATAGCCTAGGCCATCTTTATGTGGAGCAACCATTCTTTTTTTTAATATTGAAATACGATAACAGTGGCGCCAAGTTACATGTTATCGTATTTCAATATTATCTAGTCCACCCTTGGTGGAGGGGTGTTTCCCCATTTTCTCCTATCTACAGAGAGCGACTTTTTACACCTGAGCGGGGTCAGGTTACAATTCTCCCCGCCGGCCTGTCCAGTGGTTGCCTTTGTGGCGACCCACCCGTGTGAGTATAATCATCACATTTATTCACAACAGATCTCTCCATATTAACATACTGCACCATATTGGGCTCTCGGTTTCTCCCCCATTTTTCACAGTTCTTTTTTCAGCTCCTCAGAGAGTTCTCTGCCATGAGGAGCCATGCTGAGCTTCCAGTGACCAGTATGAGGGAGTGTGAGAGCGATAACACCAAATGTACCACACCTGCTCCCCATTCACACCTGAGACCTTGTAACACTAACCAGTCACATGACCTCAGGGAGGGAAAGGGCCGGAACCAATTCCCTTCCTCTTCTAAGTTCTCTCCTAGGACATCATTTTTCATGTTCTGCTTAAAATAACTTCTCAACGCTCTGCAAATGAAAAAGTACTGTAAAATTATTTTAACTAGCTGATGGCCCGGTGTTGCCCGGGTATGTATTTAGCTGGTGTTGACTCCGCCCACTTTTACTAACCCTAACACACAATTACTCAATGCCCAAGTTTGTGAGCTTTGTGGTCTTTGGCATCAATAATTTGCATTGAAATGAAACAAATCTGACTGTCTGTTTGTGGCTCCACCCCTTTTCTGAATTTGAACCCCAGTCACCCAATGACCAACTGGACCAGGTTTGAGGCTTGTGCCATTACCAGTGCAAGAAAGGCAGCAATTAAATATTCCCCTTAAAATCATCAGGTGAATTTTAACTGGCTCTTGTAGGCGCCACCCACTTTTCTAAATATAAATCCCAGTCAGCCAGTGACCAACTGTGCAAAGTTTGAGAAGCCTGCCATTAACAGTGCAAGAAAGGCTGAAATTTACATTTTCCAAGTGAAATTTGTATTTGTCTCCGCCCACTTTCTGGTTATGGGGATAAAAAGTATCCTATATGTTATTCCAGGTGATGTACTATGTGTGGGACAAATTTCATTCAAATCCGATCAGCCAGTTTTGTGTGATCGAGTAACAAACATCCAAACTGTCACATTTATAATCTTAGTAAGATTTTGTTTGTTGCTTGCTGGTGGCTTAAAAGGCAATTTATTGATAAGATATGAAAACATCACCAAGGAGAAAACTTAGGGAAAGGGTGAATTGGATTGGGCCCTGAAATGTCTAATTGGGTAGAATTTTGACATTTATTACTTAGGGGTGTCCTCAATTTTTTTTGCCAGTAGTTTAAACATTAATGGCTGTGTGTTGAGTTATGTTGGTGGGACAGCAAATTTACTCCGTTATAAAAGCTGTACACTGACTGCTTTACATTGTATCAAAGGGGCAGATTCATGAAATTGTGGTAATATTACCCCACATACTGAGAGGAAGATGATCTATACTGTGCCCAGCAGGGATATATCTGTTTAGTAAGTTTAGTAAGGCTATTGAAAAACTAAAGTTTATCACTCACCAATTCTCATTTCTGCAATAATGTCTTCCTCCTTAGATGTCCTCATCATGTTCCCCTCCTCCATAGACTGCTGGTCACTCCTCACATACGTCTCCTCTTCTTCCTCTTTACTTGCCCTCACCATGTCACCCTCCTCCATAGACTGCTGGTCACTCCTCACATACGCCTCTTCTTCTTCCTGTTTCTTTATCCTCATCACGTCACTCTCCTCCATAGACTGCTGATCACTCCTCACAAACGTCTCTTCTTCTTCCTCTTTACTTGTCCCCATCATGTCACCCTCCTCCATAGACTGCTGGTCACTCCTCACATACGTCTCTTCTTCTTCCTCTTTACTTGTCTTTATCATGTCACCCTCCACCATAGACTGCTGATCACTCCTCACATACTTCTCTTCTTCCTCCTCTTTACTTGCCCTCATCAGGACACCCTCCTCTGCAGACTGCAGATCACTCCTCACATATGTCTCTTCTTCTTCCTCTCTCTTTATCCTCATCATGTCACCCTCCTCCATAGACTGCTGATCATTCCTCACATACGTCTCTTCTTCCTCTTTACTTATCCCCATCATGTCACCCTCCTCCATAGACTGCTGATCACTCCTCACATACGTCTCTTCTTCTTCCTCTTTACTTGTCCTCATCATGTCACCCTCCTCCATAGACTGCTGATCACTCCTCACATACGTCTCTTCTTCTTCCTCTTTACTTGTCCCCATCACGTCTCCCTCCTCCATAGACTGCTGATCACGCCTCACATACGTCTCTTCTTCTTCCTCTTTACTTGTCCCCATCATGTCCCCCTCCTCCATAGACTGCTGGTCACTCCTCACATACGCCTCTTCTTCTTCCTCTTTCTTTATCCTCATCATGTTACCCTCCTCCATAGACTGCTGATCACTCCTCACATACCCCTCTTCTTCTTCCTCTTTCTTTATCCTCATCACGTCACTCTCCTCCATAGACTGCTGATCACTCCTCACATACGTCTCTTCTTCTTCCTCTTTACTTGCCCTCATCAGGACACCCTCCTCTGTAGACTGCAGATCACTCCTCACATATGTCTCTTCTTCTTCCTCTCTCTTTATCCTCATCATGTCACCCTCCTCCATAGACTGCTGATCATTCCTCACATATGTTTCTTCTTCTTCCTCTTTAATTGTCCTCATCATGTCACCCTCCTCCATAGACTGCTGATCACTCCTCACATACGTCTCTTCTTCCTCTTTACTTATCCCCATCATGTCACCCTCCTCCATAGACTGCTGATCACTCCTCACATACGTCTCTTCTTCTTCCTCTTTACTTGTCCTCATCATGTCACCCTCCTCCATAGACTGCTGATCACTCCTCACATACGTCTCTTCTTCTTCCTCTTTACATGTCCCCATCAGGTCACCCTCCTCCATAGACTGCTGATCATTCCTTGCATACGCCTCTTCTTCCTCTTTCTTTATCCTCATCATGCCACCCTCCTCCATAGACTGCTGATCACTCCTCACATATGTCTCCTCTTCTTCCTCTTTAATTGTCCCCATCATGTCACTCTCCTCCATATACTGCTGATCACTCCTCACATATGTCTCTTCTTCTTCCTCTTTACTTGTCCTCATCATGTCACCCTCTTCCATAGACTGCTGATCACTCCTCACATACATCTCTTCTTCTTCCTCTTTAACCACAGCACTTACATGTATCAGTTCTCCACCCTAATCACACAAAATAAGAAGCACTTTATAATGTGAACACAGATAACAGCATAGACAACAGGAAACAATGTCACATAGTTCGGGGTCTCTAATGACACTCAGTTCCACCTACCTGATAATGGTGGGGGGTGGTGGGAACTTCATGTAGACAACCCCGGGAATAAAGAGGACCCGTACATCTCTCTAGTATGTTTTCATTACTGGATCCATCTGTAGGAAACACACACAATGACTGAATACTATGGGCTCAATTAACTAATTGTTACCACATTGAAAAGTAAATATTACAGACTAGTGAGGTAAATTACCGGCTTGTGCGGTGAATACCTCAAAAAAAGTGTCAATTCACTAAGATTAGAGCATTCAGTAAAACAAATAAAATGTTGGGTATTTTTAAGACCTGGCTGGACCTGTTGATAACTAGAAATCAGCATGAGGTAAAATTGACAGAATAGGGAGAAAGCCAATAGGAAGAGCCACCTGGTCCTGCTACTCCCTCATTTGATCAGATGCACTACCGGGTGGGTTATCAGAAAAAAAAAAATACAACAGCAGGAGACATTTACAGAGGCTTCCCTGTATCCCTTTAGACATGCAGATCTATATACTGGTACACAGAAGAGGGCCCTTTAGTGGCATGCATACACATCTAAAGGGATGCAGGAAGCCCTTTACTCTCTAGTAAGCTGTCACACAGGAATGGGTTATGCAGACACTTGTAGGAGAGAATCTCAGCTTGCTGCAGAGACCTCCTCCACAGCTGGGAGACTTCTGCATTACCGAGCAGGTCTTACTGAACTGAAGCAGCATTTCTCAGTAAATTACCTATTACCGCAGGTGTGACAATCTTACTGCACATGGAAAAAAAAAAGTCTCAAATACAGAATGCGTTATTTTACCAACCTCTTTTTTTTTTTTTTTTTTTTGCCAATCAGCCCTTCATGAATTGAGGTCATTGTCTGTTTGTGTTTATCAGATCAGGGGGATCTAGGAGGACCCCAAGCACTGCTTTCGCCATTACAAGTAATACAAATATCTCCTCTTACCCGGTGATGTGAGGGGCGGCTGATTCTGCATCATGGTGTCCTTGTAGAGGTCCTGGTGTCCTTCTATATACTGCCCCTCCTGCATGGAGAAATAGACAGTGACTTCCTGACATCTCATAGGAACCTGACACATACAATAATACAGTCACCACCCAGACACACCCTTTGCTGTTACTGGATAATGTCCCCAATGTAAAGATAAAAAGAGTGGCACTCACTGACGAGAGTGATAGGGTGCCCAAGCCTCAAAGGTTCCCCGCACTATGGGATCCAACTGCAGCAGACAAAAAGGTAGATGGAGGCTGGCACTTCCAAAAATAAGCTCTTTTATTGAAAGATTAAAAGCATGTGGCTATACGGCCGTATAGCCACATGCTTTTAATCTTTCAATAAAAGAGCTTATTTTTGGAAGTGCCAGCCTCCATCTACCTTTTTGTCTACTGGATAATGTCCCAGCACCGCTCACCTCTCCTGTCAGCAGCTCCATCATCTTCCTGGTGATTTCCAGAATCTTCTGCTTGTTGTGTCCCTCAGATATCAGGGAGTGAGGTGGGGGCACCGTGATGGTAACATGATCGCCAGACTTCACTGAAGGAAAACTCTGTATGGAAAAACCAACACTAACGTCAAATGATTTCCCAGAATCCTCCCTACCTCTCTGGTCAGGTGTGTTTTATTAATAGAGATAAGAGTGACGTCATGTCACCTCCCAGAATTCTCCTCACCTCTCCAGTCAGCAGATAGATAATCTCCAGGGTGAGGTTGAATATCCTCTCCGTCATGTGACTCTGGTCCTCATTCATCCTCAGTGATTTAGTCATGTGATCCATAAAGGATGCTGCTGCATTTAGAAAGATAATAAGGGAAGGATAATCTAGGTTATCCAGCTGTCAATGGTGAAACTACCAATACAGGACCCCCCTCCCCCAGCACTCCCCATTGCTCTCACATGGAGGGTAACACTGACTGGAAGGGGAACAGGGTGAAACTAGCTGGGGAGGAGGGTAACACTGACTGGGAGGGGAGGAGGACAACATAGACTGCATGGGGAGGAAGGTGACAATAACACACACAAGAGGGTTCAGCGGGGGGGGAGGGGGGAGGTGCGAGTGGAGCAGCAGCAGAACACACACTGAGGGACAATGCTGGGGGGGGGGGGGGGTCACACACTGGAGAGAAGAGGGAGACACGTACACACTGAGGGACAGTGCTGGGGTAGGGAAGGACACACACACTGTAGTGGGGAGATGGGTACACATTGCGGGACAGGGCTGGGGGAGAGAGGGACACACACATGGGGAAGGGGGCACCGAGGGACAGTTCTGGTGACACGGGCTGCTGTGAAGCTTATATGCCCCTCTTACCAGTGAGTGGATGCAGTACACATCAGTAAGAGCTCTCCTGTATGGATTGGCTATTCAAAATCCTGCCTTCCTGTCCCAGGGTTGGTCGTGCTGAATGGACAGAGGGCAGGGCTGATGGGGAAGCACGCTGGGGGTTAAGGTTGATGCAAGGTGGCCACGCCTACTTTCCACAGCACAGCCCTTAAGATGGTGGCCAGAATCCTGCGGCCAGGTCATCCTGCAGCCAAAAGCGGGATGTTTCCCGGGACCCCGTGCAGCCTGGGACAGGGAACCCCAAATCCAGGACGTGTCCCTGCTAAAGCGGGAGGTCTAGTCACCGTATGTAAGAGAGCTGGGTGCAGAGCGGGGAGCACATCCTGGCTGGAGGCAGCATCTGTTTAGTGATACATTTATTATGCAGCTTAATGCCCAGGAGGGGAGGGGTGCTACTGACTGTGCCTTCTGTGGCTGCAGCTCCCAAGCACTGTGAGTCAGACAAGAGAAAAGCCCTGTGTGACTGCTCACATTCCATCTAAAACTAGGGTTGCCACCCAGCCGGAATCTGGCTGGCCTGGCCGGAAAAACAGCTAAAAAGCCGGACACCGGTATTTAATTATTTCCGGCACGTCATTTGCCGGAAAAAATAGCCCCAGGCCGATCACCCTCACACAATTCCCTCCTCTCTTCTCTCGGATTGGCTGGTCACGTACTGCCAGCCAATCACGGGAGTGGCTGTATTTTCCCCGCGCTGCTGAGGACTATAGAAGGAGGAGGAGCCAGGACTGGGTGTGACAGTGAGAGAGAGCTGGCTCGGAGCAGCTGCAGCAGAGCACATGGCCTGAATAATTGCCACTCGTCTCAGCTTGCCTCACACAAGCAGCCAGCTTGTTCAGCTGAGTGAGTCACAGTCACTGGGGAGTGTATGGAGGTCTGGAGGAGACACTTGCCAGCTGGCTGCTGAGCCTGAGCCACGGACTAAGAAGAGAGAGACACACACACCAACAGTCAGAGCAGCTCAGCAGAGGACGACAGACAGAGAGGAGAGAGAGGCTGGAAATTTCTGCAGAGCCCAACCACAAGACAACTCGTGGAGAGCCAGGACTCCAGTAGAAGATAGAGAGAACTAGACACAGCCAGCCAAACTTCAAGAGACACTGTCCCAGCCCCCCAGGCAGCAGGCAGAAGTGTGGAGAGGAGAGGGGTCCAGACGACTTGTCACAGCTTATGCTGTGTGACAGCAAGGAGAGAGGACCATCCAAATGACCTGAGCCTGTCCAGCAGGTAGAGTGGACACATACACAGTCACTTTCTCTGTCTTTACACTCTCTCTCCCTCTCCAAACCTCCATCAGCCCCTATCCTCCCTTCCAGACTTTTAAAGGGAAACTAAACCTTTTGAATTAAAATGAGATTCACTTACCTCAGGCTTCTCCCAGCCCCCTGCAGCCGTCCTGTACCACACCGGTCCTCAACAATCCTCTGCTCCCCCACCGCGGGTTATTTTAGTTTTTGCTGACTAAAAGTCAGCAGGCCACTGCACCTGTGCAGCCCTGGCCACGCGTATCCTTCTTCACGTTCCCCTTCTATTGCGGCAAAAAGTCGGCAAAAACTAAACTAACCTGCAGCGGGGTAATAGAGGGCCGTCTGCAGGCGACTGGTGGGAGAAGGTGAGAGAATCTCATTTTAGTTCAAACGGTTTAGGTACTTTTTAAAGTCTACCTGAGATCTCAGAATAGGAAGATTTTATACTCACCCGGGGCTTCCTCCAGCCCCATAACACTCGCTGTCCCCTGGGTGCCTCTGTTCAGCTGCAGTCAGCCCTGGTAACTGGCTCAGTCGTGGCAAGTCGGGGTCTTCTGTGCATGTGCAGCCCCTCCGTGCACGCGCAGAAGAGCCGACTGATGCGACTGAGCCAGATTACCGGGGCTTCCTCCAGCCCCATAACACTCGCTGTCCTCCTGGGTGCCTCAGTTCAGCTGCACTCAGCCCTGGTAACTGGCTCAGTCGCGGCAAGTCGGGGTCTTCTGTGCATGTGCAGCCCCTCCGTGCATGCGCAGAAGAGCCGACTGATGCGACTGAGCCAGATTACCGGGGCTGATTGCGGCCAAATGGAGGCACTTGGGAGTATGTTGAGGGACAATTCGGTGCTCATGGGACTGGAGGAAGCCCCAGGTGAGTATAAAATCTTCTTCTTCCGAGATCTCAGGTACATGTACCAATTAATGATACAATTCTATGGCTGATCGATCATTTCCACAGTAATCAGTCAGAAACGATTGGTCATGCCCATTAATGGCTGGATTCCTGCTTGCTAATTACATTGGAATCAATCCAAAAAACGGGTCGATTCTATTAATCTGATCAACTTGGCTACCAGTAATTCGGTCGATAATGGGCACAACCGATTGTTTCTGATCAATTATCATTGGAAATGATTGATCAGCTGTGCAATTGTATAATTAATGGGCACTTTTAAAGTGTGCCTGTAGGGAAAAAAGTGCCCCTGGGGTTATTTACCTCGTAAAGGGAAGCCTCTGGATCCTAATGAGGCTTCCCCTGTCCTCGGCAGGGGCGTTCCAACACTAGGACCTCCCCCCAGGATCTCCTTGTTGCCTGCTTATTGGCACGTGTGCATGTGCACTAGCAGTTTCCCGCTCTGCTCACGCAGTAGAGCAGACCCGATCAGGCTTGGTTATTTTCGCCAGAGCCCAAGTGGGAAGCTGCTACTGCTCCTGCGCACAATGGTAACGTGGATTGTTTTTGTTTTCTTTTGTCCGGGGGTCCCAGCGCAGGATCAGGCTGCCCGATGAGGATGGAGGAAGCCTTAGGATTCAGAGGCCTTCTCTTCCAGAGGCAAGTACCACCCATAGGCACTTTTTTTTTTTACAGGTATTCTTTAAACTATTTAAAGGGGTCCTAAAGGCAAGGACAAAAAAATAAGTTTCACTTACCTGGGACTTCTACCTACCCCCTGCAGCCGTCCTGTGCCTTCGCCGGTCCTCAACGATCCTCTAATTCCCCCCCCCCCCCCAGGGGTTAGTTTCATTTTTGCCTGCTCAGGGTCGGCGGGCCACTGCGCCTGCACAGCTATGTCCACGCGTATCCTTCTTCACATTCCCATCCACAATAGCGTCCTGCGCAGGATGCTATAGCAGATGGGAATGCTTGGACAGAGCTGTGCAGGCACAGTGGCCCACCGACTCTGAATTGGCAAACACAAAACTGACCCACGGTGGGAAACCGGAGCATCAGTGAGTGGCTGGGCGGGCACAGGACAGCTGCAGCGGGCTAGTAGAAGCACCAGGAATCCTTGCCTTTAGTATCCCTTTAACATTTGTTTCTATTTCTGTAAATACTCAACTTTCTTGTGCTATGTTTGAAAAAAGGTCGTAACAACCCCTCCTACTTTTAGGCCACACCTCCAGGCCACACCCTAAAGCCGGTATTTTTTCAGTCAAAAGGTGGCAACCCTATCTAACACTAATTCCCCATCTCTCCTATATACAGTTATTGCTGCATACAATCTCTATGCTCATTCATACTATTACTATCCTCATACTTGCCCATGTCTGTACTGATCTCCCCACTGCAATACATCCTGTACAATGCCCAGCAGCCATATATGTGCTAGTATATAACAAGAATCACACAATTACCTCTTCCAACAACGTTTCCTCTCCACTTCCTGCAACTTCTCTTCTTCCTGTCTTACATCACTTCCTGTGTGTGTGATCGCCATCTTGTGGTGAATAGACTAACTGCAGCCTCTGTTTGTGGGATCTCCTTTACTAAGAGTTGCATATTGGCTATAAAGCTCATGGTGAACCAGAATCCATAGGAGTGTGTAAATTGCCTTAACAATGACCAAAATGGGCTCCATGTTAAGCAAAACAGAAATTTGCCTTTTTAAAACAAAAGGTATTTGTGATTATTCAGAGTGGAGTGAGCATATAATGTCTCCCACAATGCATCACTGCTGAATATGCAAATCGCTCCTTTTTTGTCTCTGTAAGCTAGCCACACCCCCAGAACCGCTGGAATGCAATGATGTATCAGCTTGTTAATTGTACAGAGCCTCAATAATACAACATACATTTCAGACTGGCTGATCCTCATCAGTGCATGGCATGGATTAATATTACTCTATAGGGAAGGGCTTGGAACACCCACAGATACAGATTGCCCATCAAGCTGAACAATCTATTATCATCATCATTATTATTTTCAGTTGCTACACAACAGCCTCATCTACAGATATATCTACAATAAGTCACGCCCCTGAGTACTTACTAAGATGAGCGCATGATTCTGGGCTTACAGATGTGCGAGTCTTTGGCAGTACTCGGAGTATTTCTGAAGGCTTCCTGGACAATACTGAAGCGCTATTTTACTGGGCGGGTCAAAGAAGTTATACCGGGCATGGTACAGTAACGACGGCCACTGACTGTCCTCAGAGGAGCTCACAATCTAATCCCTTTCATTTCCTCGTCTTAGTGTAATGTCAAAACATATTATTTATTTATGTAGCACTGACATTTTCTGCAGCACTTTACAGAATACATAGTCATGTCTCTGACTGTCCTCAGAGGAGCTCACAGCCTAATCATTACCATAGTCATAGTCTAATGTCCTACCATATTATTATTATATATTTATATAGCAATGATATCTTCTGCAGCACATTACAGAGCACATAGTCATGTCACTGTCCTCAGTAGAGCTCACAGCCTAATCATTACCATAGTCATAGTGTAATGTTCTACTATATTATTATTATATATTTATATAGCACTGACATCTTCTGCAGCACATTACAGAGCACATAGTCCTGTTACTGTCTTCAGAGGAGATCACAACCTAATCACTACCATAGTCATAGTCTAATGTCCTACTATATAATTATTATATATTTATATAGCACTGACATCTTCTGCAGCACATTACAGAGCACATAGTCCTGTTACTGTCCTCAGAGGAGATCACAACCTAATCACTATCATAGTCATAGTGTAATGTTCTACCATATTATTATTATACATTTATATAGCACTGACATCTTCTGCAGCACATTACAGAGCACATAGTCCTGTTACTGTCCTCAGAGGAGATCACAACCTAATCACTATCATAGTCATAGTCATACTTTGTAGAAAACAAACAAACATATTGGAACTGCTATCCAGGCTGCACACCCCAGCCCTTCCAGATGTGTTAATTACACAGGGGCCAGCAGGGGACTCTAACCATAATAAACCCATTGCCTGCCTGTAAAATCACATGGCTAATGATGCTTACACCCACATGTACTAGGCCCACATTGACACTCCACTATTGATGCAATGATTGGGAGTCTAACCCGTATATAATATGCCCAGTGCAGCCAGTACAGAGCCTGTATTAGGCTAGGATCACAGTTTTATACAGACACTTGCATCTCACGTTAATCCCTTAATATCTCTCCATTCTCTTCTGGCCACGCTCCTCCTCCCAGCAGCTTCTCCTCCCAGCAGCTGACAGACTGGTAGCCGGGACATGGAAGTCCTCTCCTCCCTCCACCATTACTGAGCTTATGGAAAGTGTCCTGGAATCAGGTGACTGGACGGGTGACAGCTCAGATTTAGAATAAAGGGAGGAGCAAATCATTGCTGGTGTGCTCTCAAGATTTTCATTGTACTTTTGACCCCAATCTTTCACTACTTCAGTAGTGTGAGCACAGTGTGCTGTGTGTGTACAATATCATTCTGCTCATTATTGTGTATTTACACAGTGCTGACTTCTTCTGCAGTACATATTGATTTATTTACATATGTATATAGTCACATCACCAACTATCCCTCAGTCCTCAGAGGGGATAATTAGAGATGGCCCGAACTGTTCGCGGGCGAACACTATTCTGCGAACTTCCGCAGTTTGCATCTGTGCCAAACAGCAAACATTTGGCGTTTTGACCCGCCCCCTATATATCATCAATGAGCGAAACTTTGACCCCTTACCTCACAGTTTTTCATTGTACTTTTGACCCCAACGCACTTTCCTCATGTTCCCATTTTAGTCTTTGTAGTATTTTTTTCAGAGGGAGGGGTTACCGCTGATAATAAAAGTTGATTAGGTGGTTGGCCTTGGTAATCACGGCACCAGCGATCATCTGATGAGACTGCACTTACTCTTGTATCAGCTGGACCTTCACACAGCTGCAGCTGTATACACAGACCAGAGACACTCCAAGTGCATTAACCTCCCTGGCAGTTACCCAACTTGAGCTCGGGGTAGGAAAAATGTGCTCAGAGTGGTAATCCCGAGCTCAGGTCAGGGTAGGGAATTACCTGGTGTCCTATGAGATGTGGAGTCCTGTGCGTGATCGGCGCTGCACAGTGGGACTCCAGCCTCCCTCCCCAGTTGTCTGCCGCTGTCTGCGGCTTCTCTGGCCGCAGGGATCCCCTTTTCGCCGCTCTTGTTCTGGAGACCCGGTGGCCAATCAGTGCGGCGGTGCAACATGACATCATCAGGGGCGGGACTTATTTTTAAATTGGACACTAGGAAAACCGAGAGATGCACCCTATTATATGTATATACATGTACATACCAGTATATATGTACATACCTGTACATACGTACATACCCTTATATATGTATATACCTGTATATACATGTATACATATACAGTGGGATGCAAAGTTTGGGCAACTTGATTAATCTTTATGATTTTCCTGTATAAATCGTTGGTTGTTACAGTAAAAATGTCAGTTAAATATATCATATAGGAGACACACACACAGTGATATTTGAGAAGTGAAATGAAGTTTATTGGATTTACAGAAAGTGTGCAAGAACTGTTTAAATACAATTAGGCAGGTGCATACATTTGGGCACTCGTCATTTTATTGATTCCAAAACCTTTACAACTAATTATTGGAACTCAAATTGGCTTGGTAAGCTCAGTGACCCCTGACCTACATACACAGGTGAATCCAGTTATGAGAAAAAGTATTTAAGGGGGTCAATTATAAGTTTCCCTCCTCTTTTAATTTTCCATGAAGAGTAGCAACATGGGGGCCTCAAAACACCTCTCAAATGAATCTAAAGACAAAGATTGTTCACCATCATGATTTAGGGGAAGGATACAGAAAGCTGTCTCAGAAATTCAAGCTGTCTGTTTCCAGCATATTGAGGAAAAGGAGGAACACAGGCTCAGTTCAAGTTAAAGCTCAAAGTGGTAGACCAAGAAAAATCTCAGATAGACAGAAGCGACGAATGGTGAGAACAGTCAGAATCAACCCACAGACTGGCAACAAAGACCTACAACATCATCTTGATGCAGATGGAGTCACTGTTCATCGTTCAACCATTCGGTGCATTTTACACAAGGAGA
Organism: Hyperolius riggenbachi; assembly: GCF_040937935.1. Classification (NCBI taxonomy): domain Eukaryota; kingdom Metazoa; phylum Chordata; class Amphibia; order Anura; family Hyperoliidae; genus Hyperolius; species Hyperolius riggenbachi. Next base: position 275,655,394 of record NC_090655.1, read on the forward strand.
TGCTGTATGCGAGAGTTTTACAGAGGAAGCCCACAGCGCAAACAGAGCAAAATGAGGTATGCTAAAGCACATTTGGACAAGCCAGCTTCATTTTGGAATAAGGTGCTGTGGACTGATGAGTTATTTGGGCATAACAAATAACTGCATGGAGGAAAAAGAACACAGCATTCCAAGAAAAACACCTGCTACCTACAGTAAAATATGGTGGTGGTTCCATCATGCTGTGGGGCTGTGTGGCCACTGGCCAGTGCAGGGACTGGGAATCTTGTCAAAGTTGAGGGACACATAGATTCCACTCAGTAGCAGCAGATTCTGAAGACTAGAGATGGCCCGAATGGTTTGCCGGTGAACAGTTCCCGGCGAACTTCCGGTGGTTCACGATCGTGAAGAACCCTGAACTTTCCCGGAAGTTTGGTTCACCCCCACAGTGCACCATTAGGGTCAACTTTGACCCTCTACATCACAATCAGCAGGCACATTGTCAGGCTACACTCCCTCCTGGAGCCACTCCCCCCTTATAAAAGGCAGGTAGTGCTGGCCATCTTACTCACTCATGTGCCTGCAGTAATTAGAGAAGGGACAGCTGCAGGAGACTCTCTCATAGGTAAAGATTAGTTTGGCTCTTGTAGGCTTCTTAGCTTGCTCCTGGCTGATTCTTATTGCTAAAAAAGCACCCCACAACAGCACTTTTGAGAGCTAATCTTGTTCTTGTGATCTATTTTTTTTTGTGTGTCTCCCACTTGGTAATTCCTACTGTGTGTGCCACTGCAAGCCAGGCCCAGCCCATTCAGTGACTACCTGTGTGTGTGACAGGTGCACATTGTAATACTCGTCACTGCATATACCTACCTACCTGTTGTTCACAGTGCACCCACCTACCTACATGAGCGCATGCAGTCACTGGGCCTGTCCGCCACATGTCTGTGTGTGTGACAGGTGCACATTGTAATACCCATCACTGCATATACCTACCTGTTGTTCACTTCAGTGCACCCACCTACTTACATGGGCTGAGCGCACGCAGTGTGATATACCACTCCGTACATACCTGTGAACTGCACATTTTATTAGTCAAGTCAGTGCATACCTTTCACTTTATCCCCTCCAATATGGACAAAACAAAAGGCAGAGGCAGGCCACCTGGCAGGACTGTTCGAGGTTGCACTGTTGTGATTTCGTGTAGCCCTCGACCAAAGTACAGTGTTCAGAAGAAGGCACGTGCCATCAACCCCCAATATTGTCAGGACGTAGTTGACTATTTAACACAGAACACCTCATCTTCCTCAGCTTCCGCACGGAAGTGTGACATCTCTTCCTCCTCCTGCTCTGATTCTGGCACCCCACTTAAAGTGACTCTGTAACAAAAATTACAACGTTTTTTCTACCATCCCACAAGTTCCTAAACCCATTCTAATGTGTTCTGGCTTACTGCAGCACTTTGTACTACCACTGTCTCTGTAATAAATCAATGTATCTTTCCCCTGTCAGACTTGTCGGCCTGTGTCTGGAAGGCTGCCAACTCTTCCGTGCTGGTCTGTTCCTCTATGCACACTCCAGTGTGTGTGTTATTTACATAAGCCTGCAGCTTCTCTGCTATCTTATCAGTGATAGAAGAGAGCTGGATAAAAATCCTCCTCTGTTAGACTGTGAAAGGAGCTGGGCTTACACATACTGAGGAATTAACAACATAGGCAGAGCTGTCTGCAGGAAGCCTGTCACTTCAGTGGGTGAGAGCTGAAGGGGTCAGAAGGTAAACACTCACAAGTGATCTCTTGAGATTCAGAAGGAAGGCTGTATACAGCCTGCTTGTGTATGGATGTATTTTCTATGTCTGGACATACTGTACATCAACCTACTTCCTGTTTTGGTGGCCGTTTTGTTTGTTTATAAACAAACTTTTTAAAACTGTTTTTGACTACTTTTAATGCGGCGGGGAGCGGCGAAATTGTGACAGAGGGTAATAGGAGATGTCACCTAACACACTGGTATGTTTACTTTTGTGCGATTTTTAACAATACAGATTCTCTTTAACACTCAGTCGGCTGCCACCACCAAAGTGCCATCACCCCAGGGCTCAGCAGTGTGGAATTTTTTTTGTGTCTGCCTCAGATGAGAGCAATGCCATCTGTACTCTCTGCCACCGAAAATTGAGCCGTGGAAAGACCAAAACCTGCATAGGGAAAACTACCTTATGAAGGCACATGATTACAAAGCTTAAACTGCAATGGGATGACCACCTGAGGAAAAGCAGCACAGGCCACAATTTTTTCTCAAAAAAGGCAATACCTAAATTGTACCATGATGTTGAAAGGCAAGTGCTGACATCTCTGGCACACAGCGTTGGGTCAAGGGTCCATCTGACCACGGATGCCTGGTCTGCAAAGCACGGTCAGGCCTGCCCGAAGACTAAGTTAGTCCCCACACACAGCATCTGCCTGCACGCCCTGTGACTACCTGCCCCAAGACTAAGTCGGTGCCCACACAGCACCTCTGCCTGCAGGCCGCTTGACTGCCTTCTCTGCCACCACCAACAGGGTCCAACAGGACTCCAGGCGGATTCCTGAATTTTTAAGGCTATAATGATTTTTCTGGTGTGTGTACATGCCTACCTAATTTTTCTGGCTGCACTGCAGCTGCAACAAAAAAACAAAAGGCATGTACATGTGTCAATTCCCCTTCGTGATCGTTACCTTGCCGCGGTGAAGGGGCTTGCGTATCACAATGAAGCAATGACCGCCGGCTATATGAGTGTCTCGGGTGGGGGTGGCACACCAAAGATAATAAAGTTGTTGCTTCATTGTGGACATACCAAAGTCGATCAGCTGGAAAATCACTGTTGTTCTGTCATTGAGCTACCTCAGCCTGGCGACCATATGCGGAGCAGTGCTTTTCAGCGCTGCTAACTTTGGGCGCAGCCAGCGCCGCCATAGACTGTAATGGGAATCAGTCTATAGCGGCGCTCAGTGAGGAAGGTCGGCTCCGTCAGAAGACGGAGCCGAAGTTGCTTAAAAAACAGAATAATTCGGCCTCCAGCAATCGCTGGAAGCCGAATTATTTCATTCCCCCACTATCCATGGCGGCCTGGAGGGGGAATAGTAATTAAAACGCCCCGGACTTGTGCAGAAGCAGGACCAGCCATATAACAGCTGGATCCTGCGCCCAAGTCTACCAGCGCCAAATTCACATGTACGCACCATATGGGCTTGAAAACTGCTATCGCCTGCACTCCGCCATGGTGTGCACCAGTCCAGCACGGCCTTCACTACACAAACAGCTGTTTGGGTTGCGTTACACAGTGAGTTTGTGTGTCAGTGTGAAGCAGTATTCTACACTCCCTGATTGATGTATGTACATGCAAGATGTTTTAAAGCACTTTAGGCCTGCAATTTAGCATTCAATGTGATTTCTGCCCTTTAGGGCTCGTTTCCACTATTGCGGTGCAGAATCGCCTGGATTCCACCGCTGATGAAATCGCATGCGGATGCGATTCCCCGTGCGTTTTTTGCCGCGAATTCGCATAGGTGATGGTATATGCGATTTTAACCATGTCACTGCCTGTGTGAATTTACATCGGCATTGCGAATTCGTGGCAAAAAAAGCATGGGGAAAACGCATGCAATTTCCCTATTAAATACATTGCATGCGATTCGCATGCATTCCACTCTCAGGCGAATTCGTTGGCTCTTTTGTGCGTTTTTTTCACCGCTCAAAAAAACGCACATCACCAACGCAACAGTGGAAACAGGCCCATTTACTTGTATACCATGTGCGAATCCGCATGCGTTGGACGCATGCGGATTCGCGATAGTGGAAACGAGCCCTAAAACGCTGCTTTGCATCAAATCCAGATTTTCCCCGGGACTTTTGGCATGTATCCCACTCTGCCATGCCCCCCTCCAGGTGTTAGACCCCTTGAAAAATCTTTTCCATTACTTTTCTGGCCAGCATAAGTGTTTCTAGTTTTCAAAGTTCGCCTCTCCATTGAAGTGCATTGTGGTTCGTGAAAGTTTGCGCGAACTGAACTTTTGCGGAAGTTCGCATTTGCAGTTTGGGAACCAGAAATCGGAGGTTCGGGCCATCTCTACTGGAGACCAATGTCCAGGACTCAGTGACAAAGCTTAAGCTGTGCCTGGGCTGGATCTTTCAACAAGACAACTACCCTAAATACTGCTCAAAATCCACTAAGGCATTCATGCAGAGGAATAACTACAACGTTCCGGAATGGCCATCTCAGTCCACAGGCCTGAATATAATTGAAAATCTATGATGTGAGTTAGAGAGAGCTGTCCATGCTCGGAAGCCATCAAACCTGCATGAACTAGAGATGTTTTGTAAAGAGGAATGGTCCAAAATATCTTCAGCCAGAATCCAGACTCTCATTGGAACCTACAGGAAGCATTTAGAGGCTGTAATTTCTGCAAAAGGAAGATCTACTAAATATTGATTTCATTTATTTTTTTGTGGTGCCCAAATTTATGTACCTGCCTAATTTTGTTTAATCAACTATTGCACACTTTCTGTAAATCTAGTAAACTTCATTTAACTTCTCAAATATCACTGTGTGTCTCTCCTATATGATATATTTCACTGACATTTTTGTACTTTAACAACCAACGATTAATACAGGAAAATCATGAAAAATAACAAGGTTGCCCAAACTTTCACATCCCCCTATATATACACATGTATACACGTATATACTGTACATGTATACACGTATATACATATATACAGTAGTTTAGCCTACCTGATCTCTGTCCACCACAATCTGGACTGGACAGAAGGAAAAACTAGAGAGATGCGCCCTGTATGTATATAAGGAGTTTAGCGTCTCATTCCTCCTCATTTGTCTTCACAAGTTGTAATTTGATCTCTCCCCTGTGCCACCTGACTGCCATAACAGAGAAGCTCATTTGAAAGCACAGTATGTCAACAATATAGCCATTTAGTTCCCAACTGCTACTGAGCTTAGTGCTTCTGCCTTACTGTTACCAAATCTTGACTACTCTCTGCCTGCACCGACCTCTGCCTGGATTTTGACTACTCTGCCTGCTGCCTGCACTGACCTCTGCCTGGATTTTGACTACTTACTTTCTGCCTGCACCGACCTCTACCTGGATTTTGACTATTCTCTGCCTGCCTCCTGCACCGACCTCTGCCTGGATTTTGACTACTCTCTACTGGCCACCTGCACTGACCTCTGCATGGATTTTGACTACTCTCTGCCTGCTGACTGGATTATGACTACTCTCTGCCTGCTGCCTGCACTGACCTCTGCCTGGATTTTGACTATTCTCTGCCTGCCTCCTGCACCGACCTCTGCCTGGATTTTGACTACTCTCTACTGGCCACCTGCACCGACCTCTGCCTGGATTTTGACTACTCTCTACTAGCCACCTGCACTGACCTCTGCCTGGATTTTGACTACTCTCTGCTGGCCGCCTACACCGACCTCTGCCTGGATTTTGACTACTCTCTGCCTGCTGACTGGATTATGACTACTCTCTGCCTGCTGCCTGCACTGACCTCTGCCTGGATTTTAACTATTCTCTGCCTACCTCCTGCACTGACCTCTGTCTGGATCTTGACTATTCTCTATCTGCCTTATTTGTAGAGTTTCACATTTGTTTTAGTTTATTCATAGATTTAATTAATTCAACAAATTTGTTTTCTATTTTTTTTATTTATATGCAGAATGTCTAGCAGGCTTTTATTCTGACATATTTTGGTGAGTTATGATTTAAGAATTTGAGGCCTAAAATACTTTAAAAAAAATGTACCACTTTTGAATCATAATTCTAGACAGAAATTCACGGCTAGGGAGGTTAAAGATTTAATGTACAGTTCACAATGCACTGCTCAGCCTTGGTTACAGAAGCAGCGAGTCATAAAATACAGATAATTGAATGTACATAGGCTCTAAACTGCTATGTCAAGCGAATACCATTCTCCCCACCTATAAACTACGACTACATCTTATATACAGAAAACTCTCCAGCATAACAAGTGTTACATAGGCACATCCCAGTATAGGTGGGCTGTGGGCCAGCTGTCCATCACATCAGGAGCTTTCTATTGGCTTCCATGAGAATGTGATGGGCAGCATACCTACTACACAGGTCCAGGAACTCTGAGGCATAATTGGAGTTCTTCCAGATTCTGGGAAACTTATGTTGATTTTCATGTTGTGATTTGTTTACACTTCTGGTCCCTGACAGTGCCGGGCTGTGTGTAGATTTGAGCAGATACAGCTCCATGGCCTTCCGCAAAGCATGATGTACTAGAATGATCAGAATTATGTTTCTCTAGAATAAATCTCAACGGAGAACTCTAAATATAGTTTTCTGAGGGATTTACATGGCAAGAACCCTGCAGATTCTTACAATTCACCCCGAGAAGACATATGCAGAATTCTTTCCTATGTTTGTATTTATATTTAACCTTAAAGTGAACCTAAAGCCACTCAAAAAAAAAAAAAAGAGATGAACTCACCTGGGGCTTCCCTCAGCCCCCTGCAGCCGGTCGGTGCCCTCGCAGCTCCGCTCCGATGGTCCAAAACCCGCTGGCGAACACTTCTGGTTTGGCCGTCACCGGCCGACAGGCATGGGAACGCGAGTGAATGTTCGCGTTCCCAGCCTGTATATCGCCCCCTATGCTGCTATTGCGGCCTCCTGGCCACAATAGCACTCCTGGCCGCAATAGCAGCATAGGGGGCGATATACAGGCTGGGAAAGCGAACATTCACTCGCGTTCCCATGCCTGTCGGCCGGTGACGGCCAAACTGGAAGTGTTCGCCGGCGGGTCCTGGACCATCGGAGCGGAGCTGCGAGGGCACCGATCAGCTGCAGGGGGCTGAGGGAAGCCCCAGGTGAGTTCATCTCTTTTTTTTTTGAGTGGCTTTAGGTTCACTTTAAATCTCTACCTTTGGTTAGACAGTCCATATGAGTGCATTTTCCTTGTTATGTGTCACCTTTCCATGCTCATACACTCTCCCTAATTAGGTGTTTGTGCACCGGGGAGAGAGAGAGAGAGAGCACAAGACCTCTCGGCCTCCTTTATCCTGGCTTTCTGTGATGCCCTAACTTCTAGGCTGATGTCACACATCTGCTGAGCAGCATTCGTGTCACATGCATGTCACTTGCATTCTCATGGAAAAGTGAAACTTGATTTTAATTGACACAGCAGAGAACCGGTGACAGGGGTCTTCTAAAAACACATTTAAACAACCAGCTCCTCTTTATAGTTACTGCCTGAAGTTTAAGGACAAAAAACTAACCTTTATATGCTATTGCTTATCCCAGAACTATTGCCCTATAAGACTGTGTATCGGCCACTAACCTTCTAACCATGTGGATTTTGTTTGAGTAGTTTTAAACACAAACTCACCTGTGTAATGATGCATATGATTGTAATCTCCATCATGACCATCAGGGGGTGCAGAAAAGAAGTTGTAAGCCGCAGAGGCCCAGTCTGAGGATCCCTGGAACATGGAAACCTTTCCCACCAGGTCAGACTGGAACTCACCTGATTGTATTTGTGTTCCACCTCTTATAGAGCTCCTTGATCATGGTGAAATATCACCTCCAGTTTAGTGTTATGTTTGTCTAACAACTTTAAACAACGTGCAGTCTTGTTTATTATTATTGATTTATTAAGTAAAGTAAGGAACAAGCATGGGGTACATAATACAGACAAATGGTGTACAACACCAATATACAAAATACAGAATTGGTAACAAAACACAGAATCAATACAAAATACAGACCTGGTAATTACAGTGACAATTGTTACATAATGAATAAAATGTATAATACATCCCAAGACATAAAAGGGTGAGAGAGCCCTGCCCTTGCTTATAGCCAATAAAGTCACCAAGAATAAATGCAGATCACCTCTCTTGGATGTTAGGATCACTGTGGAAGGTGGTCAGTCTCTCAGCTAAATGATAATAATAAGCTAGCCTGCAAGGCCTTTCATAATAAAGAGTTCACAAATGGTGGCTTTTTAGGGGATTTAATGTCAGGCGTTTTGTCAACGATTGTACAAATAGTTATTGAAAATATAAAATCAAAAAAATGTAAAGCTCCTGAAAAAATGGGAGGAGATTCAAATACAAACATATACGCCCAACTGTTTGCGTTTGTTTTTCGTGGGTTTCTCACAGTACTGGTTTAAACATGCAAACGTAGACCAATTTGTAAAAATATAAATTTAATATCAAATAAATATTACAATATCTCAAAACAATATAGAATTGCACTTTTGATTTAAAATAAAACTCGTACGGTTATTCTTATAATGAGCTGGATACTATAACTTCAGTAAAACAATCAAAGTGTTATTATATGGATTTACCAAAAACAAAAGGCTAAATCATTTAGCAGTTAATTCAACTACAGTGCAGAGCTATGACTCATCAAATATGGCCACCGGGCGTGTCAATCAATTTACCACAGGATTTCTGGAGACAAAATGGCTGAATCAAATATAGTCTATTTATCCAAAACAAAATGGTGGATACTAAAAACAAGATGGTAGCTATCACAAACAAAATGGCGGCTATCAAAAACAAAATGGTGCTATGGTAGCTATCACAAACAAAATGGCAGCTATCAAAATCAAAATGGCGCTATCAAAAACAAAATGGTGCTACCAAAAACAATATGGCGCTATCAAAAGCAAAATGGCGTCATCAAAAGCAAAATGGCGTCATCAAAAGCAAAATGGCGTCATCAAAAACAAAATGGTGGATGCCAGCTATCCCCTTTAACTATAACAGATTTATGATGACTCAGTGGATATAACGACTGGGCGTTGTCCCACAATATATATGCAATCAACTATAAATGACAGGAATTTTACCTCTGTCTATACTTCAACATCCGCTGGTCTGTGTTACTACACAGAGCAAGAGGTTAACAATATGTATAGTTTTGGAATGAAATATCTATGCGTCATCATAAACTTTGCTAGGCCTGGCCTGCATATGATATCGGAAACACCAATGCTTTAAGATAGATAGTTTGAAAGATCTAGCGTTTACTTCCAGAAATGAGTTATACAGCCAGCTATCAATGAACATATGGTAAATACTATGTGAACTGTTCCAATTTGCAACGTTGGAAAAATTCACCCCTTTCGGGTAGTTATATCAACTATCAAACAATGAAATCCAATCAACACATCATATGTTCAGATATCCTGCGTTGTAATAAAGCCAAATAGCTAAAATGGTCATAAATAATAGTTACCAAGATGGAGTCTGGGGCGTGTTCCTTTGGGCGTGATCATTCAGGTGGTATGGATCCCTGATGTTCTGGTCTGATGATCCCCTCTGAGCTGTTTCTGTCAGATCTCCCTCTGTTGAGTCACTCCTCTATTCTTATACTCAATATTATCTATAAACCTGCCCAGAAGATCAAATCTTCCAGCCTATCACAAGGCAGTGGGAGTGACCAGTGGGAGTTTTCTTGTAACGAATTTTTAATCCAAGTGCAATACTGGATTTCTTCCTCTAGAGGGTGCTGTTGGCTAACTAATTAAATTCTTAATGGGATATTAAAAAAAAAAAAAATAGAGAAAAAAAATCACGTAATTGTTAAACCAATGTATACAGTTCTGAGTGTATAACCTTGTCTCTTCAAGACTGAACAATGTAAAATCCCCCTGTTCACAACTATCTGATGTCCAGTGATGATTTAGTGTCTCCAATGAGGTTATCTAGCTTGCTTGTTAGTCAGCCTAAACTGGTTCAACTACAACCTTATCCTAAATAATTAACCACAGCAAGAGTTTCAAACCTTTAGGCTATAAGAATTTACCCTTTAAACAGTAATTAAACGTATATTCTTAATTAATATTACCTGAATTTGATTGAGATGTGTATATATATATATATATATATATATATATATATATATATATATATATATATATATATATATATATATATATATATATATATATATATATATATATATATATATATTCCTTTTTCATTACCCAAGGACCATCATGTACCTATTTATATTGCAATATATATGTGCAATGCATATTCATTTACATAATACACACATGTTCAGTACAGGTGAAATCATAATTCCGTATAAGACATGACATTGATTATTATTTAATAGATATCCTCTATGTGTTTATGACCCATGTTCTACCTGGGACTCATTTGAAATTAATATTCAGGTTTTTAAGCAATACTTTCTTATGATAATTTGCTCCTATTGTTAATAACCAGTTGTAACCTTGGTTTAATTGATGTTTTTACATATGGGGAATTTTAATACAACTTTATACCTCTTTAACCCCCTTGCCGGTCCAATTCCCGCAGCAAGGGGGCAGCAGAGCACTTTTTAAAACAATTTTTTTTTTTAAATCATGTAGCGAGCCCAGGGCTCGCTACATGATAGCCGCTGAGCAGCGGCATCCACCCACCCACTCAGGAAATCCCGCACAGAATGGGATTTCCTGCTGGGCTTCCCCGGTCGCCAAGGCAACGGGGCGGGATGATGTCACCGATGTCATGGACGTCGGGACGTCAGAGGGAATCCCGATCCACCCCTCAGCGCTGCCTGGCACTGATTGGCCAGGCTGCGCAGGGGTCTGGGGGGGAGGGCGGCTCGGCGCGGTGGGTAGCGACGAATCGGCGACGATCGCGTACCACACGCAGCTAGCAAAGTGCTAGCTGCGTGTAGGGAAATTTTTTTTTTGAAAATCGGCCCAGCGTGGCCTGAGAGATCCTCCTACGCAGGTTACCCCGAGCTGAGCTCGGGATAACCGGCAAGGAGGTTAATATGAAAATTGCTGGCAGCGAACTCAGTATACCTTCTGAGTTTAGTTTTGTATTCAGGAATTCAGTACACATTGGCCGTACAAACATTCTCAAAAAACCCCATTCAAGGCTTCAATAGAATTAAGTGGTAGCAATTCAATACAGCAAGGTTTGAGCAATTGTATACAAATACTGGTCCATTCTCAAACAAGAACTAGTTAAGACTGTCTCCTTCATTGTTACTCAGACTCCTATGTTTGGCAATTGTTTGTAAGACAAGGTGAATTGGATTAGCCATTGAAGACAACACAGCTAACAAGCTGTGTGTTTGTAACTTGTCTGGGGTGACATGCCTGATTCATTACACTTTTACTACAAAATGTAATCAAATACCTATAATTTAAACCTAAATTACAATAATATTCTCAATGATACACTTCTATAATCATAATATTAAATCATACATCAAAAAGTCCTTGTCTTCTGTACCTAAGGGAAGGAAAATATTAGGTTTATTTTTCTTTGATCATACATAGTTCAATTAATTGGGAAAAACGATATTAGGAATCCTGACATTTAGTAATGCATGACAATTATTAGTTAAAGGACAAGTGTAATGAGAAAAATATGGAGGCTGCCATATTTATTTCCTTTTAAACAATAACAGTTGCCTGGCAGCCCCGCTGATCTATTTGGCTGCAGTAGTGTCTGAATCACACCAGAAACAAGCGTGCAGCTAATCTTGTCAGATCTGACAATAATGTCAGAAATACCTGATCTGCTGCATGCTTGTTCAGGGTCTCTATGTCTGAAAGTATTAGAGGCAAAGGATCAGCAGAATAGCCAGGCAACTGGTATTGCTTAAAAGGAAATAAATATGGCAGCCTCCATATTCCCCTTTTTACAGTTGTCCTTTAATTTTACTTCCTACGTTCTGCAAATTGTGACATTATAAATGATCAGATTATTAGGGGTAATTGCTGCAGATGCGCACACACAGCACAGTCCCCAGTTTCCGGCACCAGCGGGGATCACCTGAAGTGGGATACATGTGCTTGTCCGTTGCTTGAGCAACCAGCCTACAAAGCACAATCCCCTCCCCCAAATATTCCCCGAGCTTCCAGCTATGTCTTGCAGCCTTTCTCTTGCTCCTAGCGGGCTCCTAGTGGCTTTCCAGCTTCCCCTGTGCATGGAAGCCAGCGTGTCACGTGACCCGATGCAGGTCAGGTGACACGCTGGTCAGGTGACATGTCACCTGACCTGCATCGGGTCACGTGACATGTAGACTTGTGTGCATGGACGCTGGAAGCAGCTAGGAGCAAGAGGAAGACTGCTAGATGTCGCTGGAGGCTCAATAAGTATTTAAGAGCCTGCAAACACCCTAAAAACAAAGTCCCCATTATCCCTCAGGCATGCCGGTTAGTTGAGGCTTCTGGTTGCCTCAACTAACGGTAGCGAGAGAGAGAGAGAGAGAGAGAGAGAGAGAGAGAGAGAGTGCTACTGAAGAGCTACAGAGGATATGCAACTGACAATCTACGGAGGATAAGCAACTAACAATCTACGGAGGATAAGCAACTGAAAAGCTACGGAGGAGACCAGGGCTGTGGAGTCGGAGTCGTGGAGTCGGGCAATTTTGGGTGCCTGGAGTCGGAGTCGGGAAAAAATGCACCAACTCCGACTCCTAATGAATTTGTAACTGTAATTAAAATAGAAAATATGATAAAATGTTCTATTTCTCAGATAATAGTCATTAAAAATAATGTATATATACAGTATATATACAGTAATAGCTGTGCTTAGTCCACAAAAATGAAATAAACCAATCAAAATTAGTTACTTGTGCTGCTTCAATCAAGCAGTCCCCGTATTTTTAAGGTCAGATATACATATCTGATTGTGACTGTATATATGATGTGTACACAGGAATCTCTTATATATACTAAATAACATCTACGCTGTAAGAATAAAGCCTGATGTGTAGCTGTGTCACTAATAGAGATGGTCAATGAGATGGAAATAATTCTGCACTGATGCTGATTTATGCAAATGTATGCACTCCCTTTGCTGATGAAATCAAATAATTTGATATGTTAAAATTTGGTTTGGGGACTACAAATTAAAGGGTATCTGAGACGGATGAAAAGTAAAGTTTTATACATACCTTGGGCTTCCTCCAGCCCCCTTCAGGCTAATCAGTCCCTCGCTGTCCTCCACCACCCGGATCTTCTGGTATGAGTCCTGGTAATTCAGCCAGTCAGCGCTGTCCGGCCGCATGCCGCTCCCACAGCCAGGAACATTCTGCTCCTGCGCAATAGTGCTGCACAGGTGTAGTATGCTCCTGGCGGCGGAGTGTGTGCATGCGCACTACGCCCGACTGGCTCAAGTACCTGGACTCATAGCAGAAGATCCAGGTGGTGGAGGAGGACAACGAGGGACTGATTATCCTGAAGGCGGCTGGAGAAAGCCCCAGGTCTGTATAAAACTTTAATTTCATCTGTCTCAGGTTTACTTTGTTACACAGTAGTACTATACTCTACATATGCACTCCCCACAGAGCTGCAGGGAATCCACTGAGAATGCTGTGCACATTGAACACAGAGGTGTTGTCTGTCACCCATAAACCTTGTTCAGATTGTGCATGAAGAATGTGTAATAGAGGAAGAATCTCCTCATTCCCCTGCAGAGCACCTGCACATCATTCTTACATGTACCCACACTTACATTGCCTAGGGCCTGATAGATGTTCTTTGTTCCGGCCTGTACCTTTTACAAGTACTCTTACCAAGGACTAGTTTTAGTCTATGACTAAAGGGAATAAATATGGCAGTCTCCATATCCTTCTCATTTCAGTTGTCTTGTAAAATTCCTAAGCGTTGGCAGTTAAGAGACGAATTTCATGTTACATACCTTTAATCAACAAAATTGTAATATGCAAATTAGAGGAGTCGGAGTCGAGGAGTCGGAGTCGGTGGAATCCTAAACTGAGGAGTCGGAGTCGGTGGATTTTTGGACCGACTCCACAGCCCTGGAGGATACGCAACTGCTTTCTCTGCTTTCGAGAGGTCTTTCTTTTTCACCATCGTGTCATTTTGACGTTTTTGGTACAATGTTAGACATTAACAAATTCATTAGGCACCTTATGGTGAAGAAACACTTTTTGGAACTAGGGGAGGCGGGGGCCAGAGGGTTTTGGGGACGGCCGCGGGGCCACAATTTGCTGCCCCGGCGCCTGGGGAGATTCCCCCATTTCGGGAGGTCTTGACCGCCCTCGCTCTGGAACAAGTGTCCAGTGTGAGTGGCGGCCCAGTCGCCCGGGTGGCCCCGTCTCCAATCCTTTCTTTTATCCCATACAGGCTAGAACAGCGGTAGTTGATACCTTCCAAGACCTGGACGAGGGTGAACTGGTCCAACTACAAAGGACATCTAGAGCTAGGTCGGATCTTACCAAATCTGAACGGGAAGCACTTCAGTCCCTCCAGAATGATGACTCAATTGTCATCCGCAATGCAGACAAAGGGGGAGCTGTGGTCGTCTTGATTTAGATAAGTATAGAGCCGAAGCTCTACGCCAACTGGGGGATACCGAAACTTATCAGGTCCTTAAAGGGGACCCCACAGGTCGGTTCCAGGCTGAACTCAAGAAATTGTTAAACCTGGGGCTTTCTTTGGGAGTGTTCACGGAGAAAGAGAGGGACTATCTTTTGGTGGATACACCAGTGGTCCCGATTTTCCATCACCTTCCCAAGGTACATAAGCCGGACGTTGCCCCACGGGGCCGACCCATTGTTGCGGGCATTGGCTCCTTGGGGGAGCGTCTGGGCCAGTGGGTGGATGGTTGTCTCCAGCCACTGGTCCAACGGCTACCGGGTTATATACGTGATAATACTCACCTATTGAATAGCCTGGAACCTTTACAGTGGTCAGAGCATTATACATGGGTCACGATGGACGTGACTGCTCTGTATTCCTCAATCCCCCATGAGCTTGCCCTCAGGGCTTTGGATTTTCATATCCAGAAATATGGTTCTTCCACCACTGAAGTCAGGGACCTCCTCATGTTGGCGGTAGATCATCTGTTGACCCACAATTATTTTATGTTTGATGGGGGTTTTTTTTATCTCCAGAGGTATGGAGCTTCGATGGGAGCTAAATTCTCGCCATACCTGGCCATACCTGGCAAATTTGTTCATGGGGTGGTGGGAGGAGCTCCGCATCTTTGGAGAGCGGAACCCCTTTTTTGAGTATATTTTTTGGTATGGGAGGTATAAATTGGGCAGAACGTCTGGGGGACGCCTCTTTTATCACCTTTGTCTTGTCTTATTAGCATTTTCTATTTTAATTTGTTCTTAAGTTCGTCTTCTATCAATATACTGTTTTTATACCCCTTGATACGATTTTAACTTTTCTCTCTAGTATTCATTTTTTCCACTCCATACCTGGATTCTTTTGATACCAGTTGTATTTTTCCTTAAAGTGGATCCGAGGTGAAAAACTAACTATAACAAGTAACTTGTCTATATATCTTATCTAAAGTTTAAATAGTTTACACAGCAAATCTAGCTGCAAACAGCTTTAATAGAATATGATTATTTATTCCTGTGATACAATGACAGCAGCCATGTTGTTTGTAAACATTACACAGAGGCAGGGTTATCTGTATCTTGAGCCATCAGCCTAATCCCCCCTCCTCCTCCCTCCGCCTCTGAAATCAATGGCTAGTAACACCTCCCCCTCCTCCTGCCCAGAATGAGCTCCCATGAGCCCTTGCTACTGTCTGAAAATGCCAAGGCTCTCTGGAGAAGCTGTGGGCGTGGCTTGTTTCGTTTATAGGCAATTACAGTATTAAGACAGAAACAAAAAAGTATTTGGCTTGAGGAATGCCCTATAAACAATAGGAAAGGAACACAATTATGCAATGTGTAAAAGTTCATCTCGGATCCACTTTAATCATGATCCCCTGGTATTAACCACATGCAAGATTACCGGGGCCAACAACTCCATCCCAGAACCCATATGAAGTTGTCTATTGCACTGTTGTACAACACAATTTTTTATATAATATTCCTTCAAATGTTATTTTCATTGTGGTTTCAATATTTATTTTTATTTGTATTTTTTTTATTTTATTTTATTATTCTGTTTCATCAATCTTATCATTACGTTTTATATTTCCATCCTTTATAGAATGTATTTTGTGTATATATGTTTTTTATCCTTGTATACTGTCTATCAGACTGGTTTCTTTATAACCGTTTGACCATATATATTAGTAGAAGTACATTTCTCATTAACACTACCAATACTGTCCACTTGAGGCCACTAGTGTACTTGAAAAGGAATCACCGTCACTATATATAATTAATTGCTACAATTCTCACAAAAACAATTTAAAAAGATGCGTGATACAATTAAATCAAAGGCCCCTAGATATGGCATAAACTGTTTCTACCCCCGTTACCACACTGACACCAAAAATACCCTTCCTGGCATCTTTCCCACATCTATCATGGCGCATAAGAACCCTACACATGCGCACATCAAGCGTTCCCAGCCTGCGACAATACCTCCGCTGGGCGGAAGTGATGCATTGCGCAATTCCGCCCAATGCAGAAGTTAGTACGCAACTGGACGCTTTACTCTGCCCCATACGCGTCGTCATGGCAACGCTTCGGCGCCTTTTGATGACGCGTACTAATGGCCGCATGCACTGTATGCGTGATCACAACTGCCCGCCCAGCACACAACCAATCAGGGGCGGTTCAGTCGCTATTTAAGCGGCCAGAGAACAACACCTAGGCACAAAGGCGCCAGGTGTGTTGCTGACAAATTGCTGGTAAGCTCCTTTTCCATTTACCTTCCAGTCTACCCTTACACTTGTTGTTACATTTGACCAACTAACCTTTTATGTATTAACCTCCCTGGCGGTTTATTTATTTTGTCAGGGAGGCTGCAATGTGGGTTTTTTTAATTTAAAAAAAAAATATTTCATGCAGCCAACTTAAAGTTGGCTGCATGAAAGCCCACTAGAGGGCGCTCCGGAAGCGTACTTTCGATCGCCCCCGGCAATCGAAAGTAACAAGATAGGCCGCAATGAGCGGCCTATCTTGTTTCGCTTTCCTCGTCGCCATGGCGACGAGCGGAGTGACGTCATGGACGTCAGTCGACGTCCTGACGTCAGAGCCGCCCGATCCAGCCCCTAGCGCCGGCCGGAACTGTTTGTTCCGGCTGCGCTGGGCTCGGGCGGCTGGGGGGACCCTCTTTCGCCGCTGCACGCGGCGGATCGCCGCGGAGCGGCGGCGATCGGGCAGCACACGCGGCTGGCAAAGTGCCGGCTGCGTGTGCTGCTTTTTTCAGAATGGAAATCGGCCCAGCAGGGCCTGAGCGGCGACCTCCGGCGGCATACCCCGAGCTCAGCTCGGGATTACCGCCAAGGAGGTTAACACACTTTACTCCACTATTGGCTTTATATAGTTATATATATATATATATATATATATATATATATACACACACAGTGGTGTGAAAAACTATTTGCCCCTTCCTGATTTCTTATTCTTTTGCATGTTTGTCACACTTAAATGTTTCTGCTCATCAAAAACCATTAACTATTAGTCAAAGATAACATAATTGAACACAAAATGCAGTTTTAAATGATGGTTTTTATTATTTAGTGATAAAAAAACCTCCAAATCTACATGGCCCTGTGTGAAAAAGTTATTGCCCCCCTTGTTAAAAAATAACTTAACTGTGGTTTATCACACCTGAGTTCAATTTCTGTAGTCACCCCCAGGCCTGATTAGTGCCACACCTGTTTCAATCAAGAAATCACTTAAATAGGAGCTATCTGACACAGAGAAGTAGACCAAAAGCACCTCAAAAGACATCATGCCAAGATCCAAAGAAATTCAGGAACAAATGAGAACAAAAGTACTGTAATTGAGATCTATCAGTCTGGTAAAGGTTATAAAGCCATTTCTAAAGCTTTGGGACTCCAGCGAACCACAGTGAGAGCCATTATCCACAAATGGCAAAAACATAGAACAGTGATGAATCTTCCCAGAAGTGGCTGGCCGACCAAAATTACCCCAAGAGCGCAGAGAAAACTCATCCGAGAGGCCACAAAAGACCCCAGGACAACATCTAAAGAACTGCAGGCCTCACTTGCCTCAATTAAGGTCAGTGTTCACGACTCCACTATAAGAAAGAGACTGGGCAAAAACGGCCTGCATGGCAGATATCCAAGGCGCAAACCACTTTTAAGCAAAAAGAACATTAAGGCTCATCTCAATTTTGCTAAAAAAAACATCTCAATGATCGCCAAGACTTTTGGGAAAATACCTTGTGGACCAACGAGACAAAAGTTGAACTTTTTGGAAGGTGCGTGTCCCGTTACATCTGGCGTAGAAGTAACACAGCATTTCAGCAAAAGAACATCATACCAACAGTAAAATATGGTGGTGGTAGTGTGATGGTCTGGGGTTGTTTAGCTGCTTCAGGACCTGGAAGGCTTGCTGTGATAGATGGAACCATGAATTCTACTGTCTTCCAAAAAATCCTGAAGGAGAATGTCCGGCCATCTGTTTGTCAACTCAAGCTGAAGCGATCTTGGGTGCTGCAGCAGGACAATGACCCAAAACACACCAGCAAATCCACCTCTGAATGACTGAAGAAAAACAAAATGAAGACTTTGGAGTGGCCTAGTCAAAGTCCTGACCTGAATCCTATTGAGATGATGTGGCATGACCTTAAAAAGGCGATTCATGCTAGAAAACCCTCAAATAAAGCTGAATTACAACAATTCTGCAAAGATTAGTGGGCCAAAATTCCTCCAGAGCGCTGTAAAAGACTTGTTGCAAGTTATCGCAAACGCTTGATTGCAGTTATTGCTGCTAAGGGTGG
This sequence comes from Hyperolius riggenbachi, assembly GCF_040937935.1. Classification (NCBI taxonomy): domain Eukaryota; kingdom Metazoa; phylum Chordata; class Amphibia; order Anura; family Hyperoliidae; genus Hyperolius; species Hyperolius riggenbachi. Next base: position 275,674,075 of record NC_090655.1, read on the forward strand.
CCCAACCAGTTATTAGGTTCAGGAGGCAATTTCTTTTTCACACAGCTCCATGTAGGTTTGGAGTTTTTTTTCTGACTAAATAATAAAAACCATTATTTAAAACTGCATTTTGTGTTCAATTATGTTATCTTGAACAAATGGTTAACAGTTTTTGATGAGCAGAAACATTTAAGTGTGACAAACATGCAAAAGAATAAGAAATCAGGAAGGGGGCAAATAGTTTTTCACAGCACTGTATATGTATATATATATATATATATATATATATATATATATATATATATATATATATATATATATATATATATATATATATATATATATATATATATATACACACACACACACACGCAGAACCCTTGTACAGCACTTTTCAATGACTATCCACACCAACCAGTCTAGCTCCTCCCTCTCCCTCCAAATTATGCTCGTAACTATCTCCACATTTATCCCTTCCTTGCCACACAAACCCATACCATCCCTGCCGCTCCTCTCCCTCCCTCCAGTGAAAATAACCCCCACTTCTCCTCCACACCCCCTTGCAGTTTAAACGCACACTTATTCCCTCCTTGCCATTCAAACCCATATCTTCCCTGTCGCCCTCCCACCTCCCTCCAGTGAAAATAACCCCCACTTCTCCTTCACACTCCCTCTCAGCTTAAAACGCACACCCCAGAACAAAGAAACTAATGAATTTTTGAGCATGTTTGTCTGATCACATACCAATATGTGCCTTTTTTCCCTAATAGTGTACTCCTACCTCTACTGCCTGAAGAAGCGGGTTTATGCCTGCGAAACGCGTTGTATAAAAACCCTGGAGTGTACCAATAAATTTATTTTTGTTGTGCTACACAGTTTTTGTGTGTCTGCTTGGAGGGGGTAAGTCCACCACTGCCTCCTCAGCAATTTTTAAATATTTTAAATACTGTTTTTACCCTTTTGGCGCCTCTGTTCAGCTTATACTGTACCATATATCCACCCTTGGTGGAGGGGGATACCCCCTTTTTTCTTCCCGTCTACAGAGAGCGACTTCTTAATCCTGAGTGGGGACAGGTCAAACTCCTCACCTGCTTATACAGTGGTTGCCTGGAGGTAACCCGGGTTTGTGAGTATATATTTTTACTCCTTTCCATTATACCATTTTGCCTAGACTTACTACACCATATTGGGCTCTTGGTTCTCCCTCTTTTTATATAAGCTACACAGGATGCGCAACTGACAAGCTGTAGATGATGCGCAACTGACAAGCTGTAGATGATGCGCAACTGACAAGCTGTAGATGATACAAGCTATAGAAGATGCGCAACTGACAAGCTACGGAGGATGTGCAACTGACAAGCTACAGAGAGGAATGCTCATGCTAAGTAACAGAAGCACACAGCACTCTGCTTATGCCGGGGACACTCGGGGTGCAGGGACACAGAGGATCTGTCTGCCTTACATCCTGTTCTGCTTATGCCGGGGACACTCGGGGTGCAGGGACACAGAGGAGCTGTCTGCCTTACATTCTGTTCTGGTGGGCGGCAGCATGGTGGTAATCCTTTATTTAATGGGCATTACTGTAATCAGCTGCACACAATACGGGACACAGTGCACATAGCGGGGGACACACAGCGCTCTGCTTATGCCGGGGACACTTGGGGTGCAGGGACACAGAGGATCTGTCTGCCTTACATTCTGTTCTGGTGGGCAGCATGGTGGTAAGCCTTTATCTAATGGGCATTACCCTAATCAGCTGCACACAATACAGGACACAGGGCACATAGCGGGGGACACGCAGCCATTACTGCTCAGCCTAAATACATATATTGCAGTGGCTGGTAGACTCAGGGGCGGCACAATCACGTCAGTATCTGGTACAGCACATTATGCACGAGGGAGGGGGACACACACCGAGGTCTGCCATTGCCATCAATATATGTCATGGCTAACAACACAAGATGGGCCAACATCACTCCGCACATGGGGGGTACACAGAGGTCTGCCATGCATACTGCTCTGCTCTGGATGGGGAGGGGGGATCTTTCCTCGCACAGCCACAACTATACATGCATTTCTGTGCATTGTCTGCTGAATTGAAGCAAGTGAGTGTGCAGAATGTGGCACACATACCATTACATGTATAGATCTGCTTACAGTATACAGTAAGGCTCTGGTCACAGTGGGTCTTTGTAGCATAACAGCCGAGGTTTGCCACACTGCAATGCACCACCTATGTGATGTTCACAATGCAGCAGGTGTGTAGCAGTGTAATGGTGTCCACATAGATGTCCCCTGAATTTTATAGTCTCTGCTACCGCTGAGGTGTAAAGCAGAAGAGACCCGAGCCTCAATGTACTGCAGTGACTCCCAGATGCCCTGTGGCCAGTGCAATAGTCCTCTCCTAGGCTGACAATGCTTTAGCTGTAACTGGCAAAGCACAACAGTGCCTCTACTTTATGAGAAAGCTAAGGAGCGCTAACCTTCCACAGAAGCTGCTGGTTAATTACTACAGATGCCCTATAGAAAGCGGTCTGACCAACTGCATGCCGGCCTGGTACAACAGCTGCACCAAGGCTGCCAGAGAAGCCCTGCAGTGGGCTGTAATACCAGCAGAACTCATTATCGGCACTGAACTACCATCACTGGAACTCTTGTGCAGTAAAACCCCCATTATCCGGCACCAATGGGGATTGGCAAATGCCGGATAAGTGTAGTTTCTGGTTGCTTGAGGGTCAATGTCAAAAATAGGCCTAAATAAAAAAAAAAAAAAAAAAAACAGTACTATACCCCACACTATATACCAAACTCTGTATTAAAGTTGAAATACAGTAATTTAAAACAAACTTAAAGAGGATCTGTAACCTCAAAACATCCCCTGGGGGGTACTCACCTCGGGTGGGGGAAGCCTCCGGATCCTAACGAGGCTTCCCACGTCGTCCTCTGTCCCACGGGGGTCTCGCTGCAGCCCTCCGTACAGCCGTGACGTAATATTTACCTTCCTGGCTCCTGCGCAGGCGCTCTGACGGCTCCGAACTACACGGAAATACCCGATCGCCGTCGGGTCTGCTCTACTGCGCAGGCGCAAGTTGCCTGCGCAGTAGAGCGGACCCGACTGAGATCGGGTATTTCCGTGTAGTTCGGAGAGGAAAGCAGCCACAGCGCCCCCGCTGGAGCCAGCAAAGGTAAATATTGAAATTACAGTCGGGTCTGTCGCCGGCTGTTCAGAGGGCTGCAGCAAGACCCCCGTGGGACAGAGGACGGCGTGGGAAGCCTCATTAGGATCCGGAGGCTTCCCCCACCCGAGGTGAGTACCCCCCAGGGGATTTTTTGAGGTTACAGAGTCTCTTTAAGACAAAAGACAGACTTACCTTAATGTAACAGAGGATTATTACTGCATAAAGAACTGTAAAACAAGATTTATGTATCCTGCAAGGTCAGAATTTTTCCTTCCGGTTGCTGAGACTTCTGGATAACTGTATAAGACTCGCTGTATGAGAAGGGCTAAAATCATTATCAAGGACAACCCTCCCCCGGAAACGCCTTGCATGAGCTACTTCCATCAGGCAGACGTTTGGATCAATCTGCATACACACAAACAGACTGAAAACCAGCTTTTTCCCATCTGCCATAAACTTGCTAAACTCTGAATCCTCCCTGAAATGATTAACACTGTGTACAGATTGTTTAAATACTTGAAATATCTGGCATGCTTGTATAATTCCTCCATTTCCACCTTTGTTACTATCACTATGCGGTTTGTTCTTTAAGCTTAAGCACGCTCCATTAAGTTAATGGGCGCTTCTGTTTAATTGGCCCAATAGGCTTCCTGTCACATGACAGACAACCTATTGGTCCATGGCAAAGAAATGAACAGCGCCACTTAAAAACAGATAAGTGCCTACCTGCAAGAGAGTGCAAGCCCCACTTGTGGGATAAAATACACACTGAGCATACACATGACCTGTCTACCACTGGAGGATGTTGGTTTCCTGTAACAGCTTGCATGCAACTTGTTAAGTACTCGTCCCTCCCACTGCGGAGTCATCCTCATATGGGAGGGGACATAACTCTAACTAAATCCTAACCTATGCATATGCATAGCCTGGGTGCGCTACCAAGTAAAATCGAAAATTGCGCAAAAGGTGGACTAGTTTAATTCACCTCTAATGTAATTCACCTCTGATTGTAGGCCATTCGGAAGCGGCCTGGTGATGCGCTGATCTACCTTTTGCACAATTTTCAATTTTACTTGATTAGCCGCACCCAGGCTATGCATATACATAGGTTAGGATTTAGTTAGTGTTAGGTCCCCTCCCATATGAGGATGACTTCTCCGCAGTGGGAGGGACGAGTACTTAATAGGTTGCATGCAAGCTGTTACAGGAAACTAACATCCTCCTCCAGTGGTAGACAGGTCATGTGTATGCTCGGTGTGTATTATATCCCACAAGTGGGGCTTGCACTCTTTTGCAGGTGGGCACTTGCCTGTTTTTAAGTAGCGCTGTTCATTTCCTTGTTATGTACTAATTTAATTCGTTTTTGGTCAGCTGCTTCCATTTAGCAGCCTTGCTTTTGGTGTATATGCAGAGCTTCTGTTTGGGTTCAAGTTGCGTTTGTAGTTTCTGGGGGGGCTCAGCGCACCTCTGATTGGAGGCCATTCAGAGGCGGCCTGGTGTTGCGCTGATCCACCTTTTGTGCAACCTATTGGTCCAATCAAAGTGCTGGGATGTCATCCTGTGAAGCCAGGGGCTCAGGGCGGGTTCAGTGGTGCGCCCGTTAAGCTAATAGAGCATGTGTAAGTTAGCACTACCGCAGCATAGAGTGCGCTGGAGATATTTACCTTGCGCTCCTGTCATTAAGCTGCGCTGCTTTAGCATTGGCAACAGATAAACAGACGTTGGCAGACTAAACCAAGTTCAATAGTCAAGTAGTGTAGGTGGAAACCATTTACAGCATGAGGGTAATAATACACCTGCGCAGGAGATACTGCACTACAGAGGTGCTAGGAGGGTGCTGTACCCCTGCGGTGTTTGGAGGACCAGAGCTGACGCAGGGGAGTCTCTGCTGTCTGAGGGGTAGGATTACCGCAGGAGGGCAGGCTCAGCAGGGGAGGGATAGAGTTCAGCAGGAGGGCGGGCTCAGCAGGGGAGGGATAGAGTTCAGCAGGAGGGTGGGCTCATCAGGGGAGGGATAGAGTTCAGGAGGAGGGTGGGCTCAGCAGGGGAGGGATAGAGTTCAGCAGGAGGACGGGCTCAGCACGGAAGGGATAGAGTTCAGCGGTAGGAATGCTTGAAGGTGCTGTTTCGCATGTTTTGTTCTAGAGGATATGGTCCTATAATGGCGGCCCGATGGGAGGAGCTCAAAGAAGCGTTTGCCTAGGTGGGAGGGGTCATGCGAGATCTTGGTGGTGCTAGAGCTCATTCTTGCCATGTGGAAATTGGGGGGTTAGCAGGGATGATCCAATGATCTTTTCCACAGCGCTAATCACTCTTTGGAGTTTGTACCTGTCACTGGTAGAGATGGCCCAAACTGTTCGCCGGTGGACAGTTCCTGGTGAACTTGGGCTGTTGACTGTAAAACAGAGACACAGGGAGAGGGAAATCTCCTGTCCTCAGTTCAGTCTGGATGACTGGGAGCTTCTAATATCCCCACATCTGCAGCTCACAGCAGGTAAATAACAATGTTATATAGAACTTTCCTGGAGTCTCACATTCTTATTTTCACTTTAAGAAGGGTGTATCCTGACTCTGAATTATGCAAAGCAGCAAAATCAGTGTGATTTAAAATCTGATTCAAATAAAATGCAAACTGCACCACAAATAGTTACAGAATGAGTCTCTCAGTTATGTGGATTAGGAAGTTGCTGCAGAAAAAAGTTCCCAGAGGGATGAAGTCGCTGTAAATATTTTTCCGCTGCGCTCACCAACATCAAAGTGCCTAGAAAAAATAAACACACTTCACACAGCGTAACTCCGTCCTCAAAGTTGCACTCATAATACAAAGGCTCCACCATGAGGGATTTCTAGAGTACACCCTTCCACATGTGCATACAAACAGGCCCCCACCACCACCACCAGCAGAGACGGGGCTCAGCAGATAGTCGCCACCTCACAGACCGGGTGGATCTAGCGTGTCTGCAAATGTAAAAGCTGCCTCAGCCTGAACCCTCCACTCGCCCACTTCTCTTCAGATAAAGCAGGCTTTGTAACCCAAGTACATGTATAAAGTATAAATAAAGGACCATCGCATAATGCTGCACATACACCAGCTCCTCACGCTAATATAAAATTGCACTTACACCTCCAAGTCACAGCGTGACGTCAATCACCCGAGGAAAGGCCGGCCGGCATAGAGGAACTGTACAGCGGGAGCTGCCAGAGGGAAAAGTACTGAAGAGGGACGCCGCGTACCTGACCCCGAGTGCCCGGATGGGAGGCTGATCTTTGCCTGATATGTGCGCTGTGACTTGGAGGTGTAAGTGCAATTTTATATTAGCATGAGGAGCTGGTGTATGTGCAGCATTACATAATGGCCCTTTATTTATACTTTATACATGTACTTGGATTACAAAGCCTGCTTTATCTGAAGAGAAGTGGGCGAGTGGAGGGTTCATGCTAAGGCAGCTTTTACATTTGCAAACACGCTAGATCCACCTGGTCTGTGAGGTGGTGACTATCTGGTGAGCCCCGTCTCTGTTGGTGGTGGGGGGGGGGGCTGTTTGTATGCACATGTGGAAGGGTGTACTCTAGAAATCCCTCATGGTGGAGCCTTTGTATTATGAGTGCAAACGTTGAAGATGGAGTTACGCTGTGTGAAGTGTGTTTATTTTTTTCTAGGAACTTTGATGTTTGATGTTAAAATCTGCTTTATTTGGCCCCCAGCACAAACAAATAATGATAATTTCAGCACTCTTGTGTTATCAGGAGTGTTTGTTCAGTCAGATAAAAGTGTTTTGGCTTTTATTTACTCTGCAGTAGAGCCATGGCTGCGTATGACTGCAGATCCTGCCTCATTTGTATAGATAAAACACCTGGTTTATTAACCCTTACATTGGAAATGAAAAAGTAAACACAAAGCAAGTTCTAACTAGGCTCAGTACTATATGTACCCATATTTATCTCATCATGTCACTTCAGTTATAAACCAATGCACTAGCATGAAAAAAATGCTCAGCATTCTATGTAAGTATGGTAAAAAAAAAACAAAAAAAACAATGCATCAGAATATTTGTAGCCAATACATTTTACATACTCAACACAAGTGTCTGATATGCAGTGACTTATGCCAAAAATATTTCCCACACTCAGCACATGATTAGGGTTTCTCACCAGTGTGAGATCTCTCATGCCTGACAAGGTCTGATTTCTGTGCAAAACATTTCCCACACTCAGAACATGAATAGGGCTTCTCACCAGTGTGAGATCTCTCATGTATAACAAGGCGTGATTTACTCACAAAACATTTCTCACACTCAGCACATGAATAGGGCTTCTCACCAGTGTGAGATCTCTCATGACTGACAAGATATGATTTCTGAGCAAAACATTTCCCACACTCAGCACACGAATAGGGCTTTTCACCAGTGTGAGATCTCTCATGTTGGACAAGTTCTGATTTCCGTGCAAAACATTTCCCACACTCAGCACATGAATGAGGCTTCTCACCAGTGTGAGATCTCCCATGTTTGACAAGGACTGATTTCTGTGCAAAACATTTCCCACACTCAGCACATGAATAGGGCTTCTCACCAGTGTGAGATCTCCCATGTTGGACAAGGTCTGATTTCCATGCAAAACATTTCCCACACTCAGTACATGAATAGGGCTTCTCACCAGTGTGAGATCTCCCATGTTTGACAAGGCCTGATTTCTGTGCAAAACATTTCCCACACTCAGCACATGCATAGGGCTTCTCACCAGTGTGAGATCTCTCATGTGTAACAAGATGTGATTTACTCACAAAACATTTCTCACACTCAGCACATGAATAAGGCTTCTTACCACTATGAAATCTCTCATGTGTGACAAGATAGAATTTATGAGCAAAACATTTACCACACTCAGCACATGAATAAGGCTTCTCACCAGTGTGCAGTCTCTCATGGCTGACAAGGTAGGATTTGCTAGCAAAACATTTCCCACACTCAGCACATGAATAGAGCTTCTCGCCAGTGTGTGATCTCTCATGCCTGACAAGATGAGCTTTACTCACACAATATTTCCCACACTCAGCACATGAATAGGGCGTCTCACCAGTATGAGATCTCTCATGTTGGACAAGGTCTGATTTCCATGAAAAACATTTCCCACACTCAGCACATGAATAGGGCTTCTCACCAGTATGAGATCTCTCATGCCTGACAAGGTCTGATTTCTGTCCAAAACATTTCCCACACTCAGCACATGAATAGGGCTTTTCACCAGTGTGAGATCTCTCATGCCTGACAAGAAATGATTTACTCACAAAACATTTCCCACACTCAGCACATGAATAGGGCTTCTCACCAGTGTGAAATCTCTCATGCCTGACAAGATTTGATTTCTCAGTAAACCATTTCTCACACGTGGAACAGAAATAGAATCCTCCAGCAGGGGGAGAGCTGTGCTGGGTATGAGGCCCCTCAGGGTTAGACAGGTGAGGTGAGTCTGGAGGAATATTTGGGGTAACCAGGATATCTGCAGGAGACTCTTGTCCAGTGACATCATCCGTTGTACAGTCTGTGGATACAGAGAGACGAGTCTCTGAGAGGTTCCTGATGCTGGGACTCCGCGCTGCAAATAGAGAAACATCATCACTTCCTGTTAGAGAATTCTGAGGGGAGGAACAATTATCATTAGGGATGAAAGGAAAGAGGATGGTCGGCACTGCTGTACAGCTTCCTTTATTTGGCAATGTGCAGACAAGTAGGCTGTGTGTTACATCATCACCTCACAGTCCATAAGAAGAGACTAAACAGGTACCGGTGCGGGGGTGGATAATGGTGGGTGCTGGTTGCTGGGAGCCTGACGGCAGTTTCACTCACAAGCGCTTCTTCGGAGGCTATAACTAGGGGGCGGGGCTATATCTGCTCTAGTTGGAGAAAGTGCTTTACTGTAATAGTAACCTGCAATCCAAGATTACAGTGTGGGGAGGTCAGGGAGAGCAAGGCCAAACAACACGGCCGCTATTCCTAATGGAATTACAAGTCCTGCTGCAACAGCTGATTATACAAGCCACTAACATAATATCCCATGATGAATATAGGTCAGGCCATGCAGAGCAGAGAATCTGGCTGACCTCGTCCTCATATACAACAAGGACTGCCTGATTAGGGGAAGCCGGGGTTAGGAAGGTTTAACAGTTATTTAAAAAGTAACCTTTATTTTAATGTAAAAGAAGCAGGGAGATTGACCATTAGAGGATGGGCTACAGTGACATTCAGGGAGAACTGGGGAGGAGATTGTGTCTCAGAAGTTCAGCAGAATAGGTGCCGTCTCTATTCCTGATTCTCTCCTCTCTCACTTCAATTCAACAGTTACTATTTGTTTTAACAATAATAATTTATTGAAAAAGTCAGTAATACAAATAAACAGGAAACAGCCCGATGAAATGATGTTATGAAACAGCATAGTACAAGTACCATGTTAGATTAAAGTGGTCTAACACCCAGCATTTCAACTTTGCTTTAAAAGATTGCTTACAGCTTAGAAACTATTATGCCAGATTTTTTTTTGTGTAGCAGAAATTCACTGAATGGATTAAACATGACATTTTAGTGTTGCATTTAGCTAGAAATCCTCCTCCGTGCTGAGGTTTAGATACAAATGTATCTATTTACAATGTAAATAAACAAACAACTCTCTGAGAGAGCACGGAGGGCTTCCCAGACAGGCTTTTCAGAGGTCTATTTGCATTCCAAACAAAGATACATTTGTATCTAAACCTAAGCACGGATGCGGATTTCTAGCTAAATGCAAAACTAAAATGTCATGTTTAACCCATTCAATGAATTTCTGCTAATAAAAAAATCTGGAATAATAGTTTCTATGCTGTAAGCAATCTTTTAAAGCAAAGTTGTAATGCTGGGTGTTAGACCGCTTTAACCATTTCAGCCCACAGGTATTTTTCACCTTATGGACGAGAGGAATTTTCACCTGTCAGCGCTCTTCCTATTCATTCTCCAATAGCTTTATCACTGCTTATCACAACAAAATGATCTATACCTTGTTTTTTCTGCCACCAATTGGGCTTTCTTTGGGTGGTACATTATGCTAAGAATTATTTTATTCTAAATGCATTATGATGGGAATAAAAAAAAAAAAAAGGAAAAATGCATTATGTTTCAGTTTTTAGCCATTATAGTTTTAAAATAATTCACGCTACCATAATTAAAATCCACACATTTTATTTGGCCATTTGACCCGGCTATTGTTAATGTTAAAATTGTATCCCTAGTACAATGTATGGTGACAATATTTTATTTGGAAATAAAGGTGCATTTTTTCTGTTTTACATCCATCACTATTTTTTAGCCCAATATTTAATAATTATATGCTCTCTTGCCATAGATATTATTCTTTTTTTTCCCCTAAAGCCAGTAGGTGTAATTTACTATTTGGCCACGAGATGTTCCCGCTGAGCAAAAATCCTATTAGGGCACTTAGTACGCTAATAAGATACAATGAATCATTACATTGCAACTAGGGGAAGTGATGTAGGCTTCCATCGGAAGTCTCTGATCACAGTGGCGGCGGGAGATTATGAATGGAAATATTGTTTCCATTCATAAATTGAACTATCTGTGGTGGAAACCGGCAGAAATCAGCGGCGGGAGATAGCGCGGCAGCTGTATGTAAAAAACAAACAAAAGAACAAAAAAGTGTTTATTCTGGGCGGACATGCTCGGATTGGCACGTCCCCTGCAGCCAATCCTCTCTGCTAGCAGCAGCAGCGAGATCGCCTGCAGACCACCCAACCTGCAGGGACGTGACTAGCGCCTCCCTGTGTCTCTAGCAGCTGCTGCTGCGGACATGAAGCTCACGTCTGCGTGGCTGAAATGGTTAATGGGGATAAAAAGAAAAGGATGATCAGAAAGGATCCCGAAGAGAAAACAGAGTACAAACAAAGGGAGACAACTTAATACCGGCAATAAGGATAAACCACTTGTATGTATGCTCCTAATGTAGTACAAACAGCTACTAATTACATGCTATAAAACACAATGGTGTTGATTCACTAACTATAGCGCTGCCAAACAGCGAGACTAAACTACTGTTACAAGCGCACTGAATATTTCCTCTGTGCACGCTACACGCACTAGTGGCAGAATAGTGTGTGTTACTTAGCAACGGCCACTGCCTTGATTTGCCGCACGGTAGTGATGTATTGCACCCCGATACTTCACTATAGCGGCCGTTCTCCTTGAATGTTGCTGTTGCCAATCCTCAAATGGCCAATCTACCTGCTTCTTTTACATTAAAATAAAGGTTACTTTTTAAATAACTGATAAAAGTTCCCATCCCCGGCTTCCCCTAATAGCTAACAGCACTATAGCCACAACTCATTAAGATCATTCTGGTGATAATAAGGCAAGTGGAAACATCATCACACATCAATCTGTATCGAGTTAATTCACTAAAGAAGCTTGTCTTATTAACATGTAGTGATAAGCTTTCACAGTGAGAGTGCTGTCTTATCACTCCAGTCCTGAAGTTTTCACCTTTGTAGTTATTCTCACATGCAGTAGGTAGGGAGGGGAGGAGAACACACAAGGAGGATGCAGCTCTACCCACTGCTGCCAGGGCGATTTCAGTGTGAGTGTGTGTGTGTGTGTGTGTGTGTGTGTGTGTGTGTGTGTGTGTGTGTGTGTGTGTACGTGTGTGTGTGCGTGTGTGTGTACGTGTGTGTGTACGTGTGTGTGTGTACGTGTGTGTGTGTACGTGTGTGTGTGTGTACGTGTGTGTGTGCGTGTGTGTGTACGTGTGTGTGTACGTGTGTGTGTGTACGTGTGTGTGTGTACGTGTGTGTGTGTGTACGTGTGTGTACGTGTGTGTGTACGTGTGTGTGTACGTGTGTGTGTACGTGTGTGTGTACATGTGTGTGTATCCTTGGTGTCTCTCTCCCTCCCTCTCTGTGTTATGCTGAGCATGTTTATTCAGCTTCCTTGGTCGCCCATGGTGAGGCCTATTCGGAGTGGAACCTGTCCTATTAAACCTCTGTATGGTCTTGGCCACCATGCTGCAGCTCAGTGTCAGGGTGTTGGCAATCATCTTATAGCCTAGGCTATCTTTATGTGGAGCAATAATTCTTTTTTCAGCTCCTCAGAGAGTTCTCTGCCATGAGGAGCCATGCTGAGCTTCCAGTGACCAGTATGAGGGAGTGTGAGAGCTATAATACCAAATGTACCACACCTGCTCCCCATTCACACCTGAGACCTTGTAACACTAACCAGTCACATGACCTCAGGGAGGGAAAGGGCCGGAACCAATTCCCTTCCTCTTCTAAGTTCTCTCCTAGGACATCATTTTTCATGTTATACTTAAAATAACTTCTCAACACTCTGCAAATTAAGAAGTACTGAAAAATAATTTGTAAGTAGCTGATGGCCTGGTGTTGCCCGGGTATGTATTTGGCTGGTGTTGACTGCAACCACTTTTTCTAACCCTAACACATGATTACTCAATGACCAAGTTTGTGAGCTTTGCAGTCTTTGGCATCAATAATCTGCATTGAAATGAAACAAATCTGATTGGCTGTTTGTGGCACCACCCCTTTTCTGAATTTAAACCCCAGTCACCCAATGACCAACTGGACCAGGCTTGAGGCTTGTGCCATTAACAGTGCAGGAATGGCAGCAATTAAATATTCACCTTAAAAATCAATAGGTGAATTTTGATTGGCTTTTGTAGGCTCCACCCACTTTTCTGAATATAAACCCCAGTCACCCAGTGACCAACTGTGCAAAGTTTGAGAAGCCTGCCATTAGCAGTGTAAGAATGGCTGCAGTTTACATTTATCCCAGTGAAATTTGTATTTGTCTCCGCCCACTTTTTGGTTATGGGGATAAAAAGTAACCTATATGTTATTCCAGGTGATGTACTATGTGTGGGACAAATTCCATTCAAATCCGATCATCCAGTTTTGTGTGATCGAGTAACAAACATCCAAACTGTCACATTTGTAATCTTAGTAAGATTTTTTGTTGCTTGCTGGTGGCTTAAAAGGCCATTTATTGATAAGATATGAAAATATCACCAAGGAGAAAACTTCGGGGAAAAAGTGAATTGGATTGGGCCCTGAAATGTCTAATTGAATAGAATTTTGACATTTGTCACTTAGGGGTGTCCTCACTTTTGTTGCCAGCGGATTAGACATTAATGGCTGTGTGTTGAGTTATGTTGGTGGGACAGCAAATTTACACCATTATACAAGCTGTACACTGACTGCTTTACATTTTATCAAAGGGGCAGATTCATGAAACTGTGGTAATATTACCACACATACTGAGAGGAAGATGATCTATACTGTGCCCAGCAGGGACATATTTGTTACTCAGTTTAGTAAGGCTATTGGGTATCTATTTATTTATCACTCACCAATTCTCATCTCTGCAATAATGTCTTCCTCCTTACATGCTCTCATCACATCCCCCTCCTCCATAGACTGCTGATCACTCCTCACATATGCCTCTTCTTCTTCCTCTTTACTTGTCCTCATCATGTCTCCCTCCTCCATAGACTGCTGATCACTCCTCACATACGTCTCTTCTTCCTCTTTCTTTATCCCCATCATGTCACCCTCCTCCATAGACTGCTGATCACTCTTCACATACGTCTCTTCTTCTTCCTCTTTCTTTATCCTCATCACGTCCCTCTCCTCCATAGACTGCTGATCACTTCTCACATACATCTCTTCTTCTTCCTCTTTCTTTATCCTCATCATGTCTCCCTCCTCCATAGACTGCTGATCACTCCTCACATATGTCTCTTCTTCTTCCTCTTTCTTTATCCTCATCACGTCCCCCTCCTCCATAGACTGCTGATCACTCCTCACATACGTCTCTTCTCCCTCTTTCTGTATCCTCATCATGACACCCTCCTCCATAGACTGCTGATCACTCCTCACATACGTCTCTTCTTCTTCCTCTTTCTTTATCCTCATCATGTCACCCTCCTCCATAGACTGCTGATCACTCCTCACATACGTCTCTTCTTCCTCTTTCTTTATCCCCATCATGTCACCCTCCTCCATAGACTGCTGATCACTCCTCACATACGTCTCTTCTTCTTCCTCTTTCTTTATCCTCATCACGTCCCTCTCCTCCATAGACTGCTGATCACTTCTCACATACATCTCTTCTTCTTCCTCTTTCTTTATCCTCATCATGTCTCCCTCCTCCATAGACTGCTGATCACTCCTCACATATGTCTCTTCTTCTTCCTCTTTCTTTATCCTCATCATGTCATCCTCCTCCATAGGCTGCTGATCACTCCTCACATACGCCTCTTCTTCTTCCTCTTTCTTTATCCTCATCACGTCCCCCTCCTCCATAGACTGCTGATCACTCCTCACATATATATCTTCTTCTTCCTCTTTACTTGTCCTCATCACGTCACTCTCCTCCATAGACTGCTGATCACTCCTCACATACATCTCTTCTTCTTCCTCTTTCTTTATCCTCATCATGTCTCCCTCCTCCATAGACTGCTGATCACTCCTCACACACGTCTCTTCTTCTTCCTCTTTCTTTATCCTCATGTCACCCTCCTCCATAGACTGCTGATCACTCATCACATATGTTTCTTCTTCTTCCTCTTTATGTGTCCCCATCATGTCACCCTCCTCCATAGACTGCTGATCACTCCTCACATATGTCTCCTCTTCTTGCTCTTTAACCACAGCACTTACATGTATCAGTTCTCCACCCTAATCACACAAAATAAGAAGCACTTAATAATGTGACCACAGATAACAGCATTGACAACAGGAAACAATGTCACAGTTTGGGGTCTCTAATGACACTCAGTTCCACCTACCTGATAATAGTGGGGGGTGGGGGGATCTTCCTGTAGACAACCCCAGGAATAAAGAGGACCTGTACATCTCTCTGGTGGGTTCCTGTTACTGGATCGATCTATAGGAAACACACACTGACTGAATATCCTCTCGGTCATGTGACTCTGGTCATGTGATCCATAAAGGATGCTGCTGCCTTTAGTTAAATAATAAGGGAATAATAATCTAGGTTATACGGCTGTCAGTGGTGAAACTACCAATACAGGATCGCCCTCCCCCAGCACTCCCCATTGCTGTCACTTGTGGGTGGTGGGGACATGCAGAGTATTGCAGGAAAGCATAATAAGCTGGTTTATAGCTACCTCTGTGCACTATACTCACAGCATGCTGCAGTCTTGTCCTCCCTCTGCCTTCTCTCCAGCTGGCCTCCTCTCCTCACATCCCCCCTCCCACTGTTACCATTCCTGTAATGTTACAGCAGTGCTGGTAGTGGTAGATGGATGAGGATATGAGGAGAGGGAGAGACTGAGGCTAATGGGAGCAGAGGACTGGAGCACACTGTGACAGCTAGCTATAAACCAATATAATCCTTCCTTTTACTACTCTGCATGGAGGTGGGGGAAGGGAGCAATACTGGAGTGTGGGCATGGCTATACTGGGAAATAAATGTCATTACTGGGGTGGGGAACATTACATACTGGAGGATAATGGCAATGCTGGGGGACACAGGGGGGGCATGGCTATACTGGGGGAGAAATGGGATTACTGGGGTGGGGGACATTACATACTGGAGGATAATGGCAATGCTGGGGGACACAGGGGGACATGGCTATACTGGGGGAGAAATGGCATTACTGGGGTGGGGGATATTACATACTGGAGGATAATGGTAATGCTGGGGGACACAGGGGGGGCATGGCTGTACTGGGAAAGAAATGTCATTACTGGGGTGGGGGACATTACATACTGGAGGATAATGGCAATTCTGGGAGACACAGGGGGGACATGGCTATACTGGGGGAGAAATGGGATTACTGGGGTGGGGGACATTACATACTGGAGGATAATGGCAATGCTGGGGGACACAGGGGGACATGGCTATACTGGGAAAGAAATGGCATTACTGGGGTGGGGGACATTACATACTGGAGGATAATGGCAATGCTGGGGAACATAGGGGTGACATGGCTATACTGGGAAAGAAATGCCATTACTGGGGTGGGGGGACATTACATACTGGAGGATAATGGCAATGCTGGGAGACACAGGGGGACATGGCTATACTGGGAAAGAAATGGCATTACTGGGGTGGGGGACATTACATACTGGAGGATAATGGCAATGCTGGGGGACACAGGGGGGACATGGCTATACTGGGGAAGAAATGGCATTACTGGGGTGGGGGACATTACATGCTGGAAGATAATGCAGTGTTCTCCCCAGGCTCTTTTAGCCGGGTGCTCCACCCAGCTAGTTTTGGTGACCACCCGGCTGTCATCGGCTCACCTCCTCCTATGCTGTAAGCAGAGTTGCTCACAGAATCACTGGCCCTGCATTCTCATCTCGCCCAACCCGGCTACTTTTTCATGCCACCCGGCTACTGTTTCATGCCACCCGGCTGGAAAATATTTCTGGGGAGAACACTGATAATGGCAATGCTGGGGGACACAGGGGGACATGGCTATACTGGGGAGGAATGGCATTACTGGGGTGGTGGACATTACATACTGGAGGATACTGACAATGCTGGGGGACACAGGGGAACATGGCTATACTGGGAGAGCAATGGCATTACTGGGGTGGGAGACATTACATACTGGAGGATAATGGCAATGCTGGGGGACACAGGGGAACATGGCTATACTGGGAGAGCAATGGCATTACTGGGGTGGGAGACATTACATACTGGAGGATAATGGCAATGCTGGGGGACATGGGGTGGGCGTGGCTATAATGGTAAAGAAATGGCATTACTGGGGTGAGGAATTGATACATTTGTCCAATTGCTCAACCGCAGCATAAATTGAAAACACTAGTGAGTTGCCCAGTCAGCACCCGGGCCCTGAAAAGGTGCAGGAAACATACATAAAATCAATAACAACTGAGTCTCGACCTGAATTTAAAGGCTATAAAAATCTCAAATTATTATTGTATCACAGAGTAAAAGCAGAATGTTGTTTCGGCACACAGGCCTTTGTGAAGTGCATGAATGAACTGAAGGGACAGGGATATGGAGGCTGCCATATTTATTTCCTGTTACACAATACCAGTTGCCTGGCATCCTGCTGATCCTCTGCCTCTAATACTTTTAGCCCCAGACACTGAACAAGCATGCAGCAGATCAGGTGTTTCTGGCATTATAGTCAGAATCTGCAGCCAAATAGATCAGCAGGGCTGCCAGGCAACTGGTATTGCTTACCAGGAAATAAATATGGCAGCACCCATATTCTTCTCACTACAAGTGGTCCTTTTATTTGTTACACCGGATACAAATCCTGCAATAAATCTGCATTGTGCCAACTTCATGCTTTCATGGAAGCAGACATTTTGATAACATCCTATGTTTAAAAATTAGCTGCTCTCCCGTGCAGAGAAGATTCCTGAGCTGACACAGCTGAGAGATCAAATTACAACTTGTGATTAGTCACAGATGAGGGGGAGTTAGTAGACAGGCTAAACTCTCTTAATACATACAGGGTGCATTTCTCTATGTTTTCCTCCTGTCCTGTGTAAGAGTTCAGGTCCACTATAAATGAAATCTGCACTAGGAGCAGCGGCTGGATAGTGTACTGGATATAGGAAACAGAAGGATCGGACCAGCACCATATAGGTTACATCATTCATTTACATAAATAGGATAGAGAGTGTGCTGGGGTAACACAAATAGCACAACACAAGAGAAAGTACCCTGTATAGCTCCACACTGACCGCAACAATAAATCCAAAATATCTATTATCAAATTACAGTCCAACCCAATTATATGCAATGAAAAAATTCAGAAAAGGTGAATTGAGTGGTGTCCTAAATCAGTAATCAAAATACAAAATCACAGGTCCTCCTCATCCAAAGTGTTATATATGCAATGTAAACAAATCACACGTGATAAACATCAATTAAAAAAAATCAATATTGCTCAAAAAATGAAAAATCAAAATATGCGAGATAGAAAATCCAGCAAAAATAATCAGCAAATCAGGTGAACAAGTGTCACAATTGCCCCAGAAGGGGTAAATAGCAATAATGTTAGATAAAGATAAACATCTATAATGTAAAGTGCAATGGCAGCAATAAAGAATAAAAAGTAAAGTGCTCACGTGTAATCAGGGCTGTGGAGTCGGTACAAAAATCTTCCGACTCCTCAGGTTAGGATTCCACCGACTCCGACTCCTCTAACTTGCATATTACAATCTTGTTGATTGAAAGTATGTAACATAAAATGCATCTCTTAACTGCCAACACTTAGGAATTCTAAAAGACAACTGAACTGAGAGCGATATGGAGGTTGACATATTTATTCCCTTTTAGACAATACCAGTTTCCTGGCTATCCAGCTGATCTTCTGCCTCTAATACTTTTAGTCATAGACTTAGGCCTCATTCACATCATACGCGCTGTTGTGCACATTTGGAAGCACGTATGGCGTGGTAACATGCAAGAACAGCAGAAGTGTATAGACAGCCCTTCTGCCGTTCACATCAAATGCTCTGCGCAGCAGTATGATGCGCTATTTTTTTTTTTTTTTTTTTAGCCTCAGCTAAAACCACTCAAAGTCAAGACACCAAAGGCAATCTTACAATGAGTCCGCCCTTCTATACCATACCGGTATCACTAAAAACATTTTGCATCATTGGCTCTCTTTAATTTTTTCTTATCAGTTTAACACAAATTTACAATTTAATACACACATATTTTTCCTATTTTTTCCCTCGCTTCTGTCTTTTCTTCTTTTCCTTCTCAGAAACATCAAATTTTTTCCTTACCGTATCAGACTTCCTTTTCTCTTTCTCTTTTTCTGGCCACATAGTTTCACCTTTTAGCAAACCATCTTCTGAATCTTTCATTGCTTCCATAAACTCTTCAGCACACTCATCTCTGTCCATCCAATACTTATCTTTTCCTATCTTCAGCTCTTCTTCACTGCAATCTTCTTCACTAATAGATTTTTCAACACCTTCAGGCTCTGAAAGTTCTTCTTCGCTCTCCAACCTTATTTTTCCTCTTCTCACAACATCCAGTTTATCCATACAACTTTCTGGTATAAACTCTTTAAGTTCAGACTCTTCCTCACTACTAAATTCTTCTTCATAAACCGGTACTTTCTTTCTTTCTTCCACCTTATCTCCAAAAATAAACCAGAAACCTCTTTTCTCATTAACACAAAAAACTTGTGGCAAACAATCTCTTCTGCCCTCGTTGAACCAAACAAAAAAGGATCTTCTCCCATCCCAAATTTCCATTGAGTTAAAAAACTCTTTAACAAACAAAATTTCCTCCACAAAAGGCTCAAACATTTTCCTTACTTCCTCCACCGACACAAAAGGATCATCCATTGCTACAGCAATCTTCACAGGTCTTGTCACATCTGAACACAAAACAATAGGATCAGAGCTTAACGCCCCTCTTCTCCATTTAAAGTAAAGTTCAACACTTGACACTTCCTTCTTAAAGGTCACATCAACATATCTTCTCCTCCGATTCTCCTGCATACAAAAGATGCTCTCGGCTTGCGTACTGCTGCATGCATTCTGCCCGCAACCGCAGAGCTGACTCATTCACTGTCAATGGATGGGATCAGCAGTGCAGCGGGTAGCAGCGCAGATGAGGTGCGATCCTAAGCGTTGCTTTCCAATGGCACGACCATCTGCGCTGCATAGATGTGAATGAGGCCTAAAACTAGTCCTTGGTAAGACTACTTGAAGACAGTACAGACAGGAACAAAGAATATCTATCAGGCCCTAGGCAATGTAACTGTGGGTACATGTAAGAGTGATGTGCAGGTACTCTGCAGGGGAATGAGGCGATTCTTCCTCTATTAAACATTCTTCATGCACAATCTGAACCAGGCTTATGGGTGATAGACAACACCACTGTGTTCAATGTGCACAACATTCTCATTGGATTCCCTGCAGCTCTGTGGGGAGTGCATATGTAGAGTATAGTACTACTGTGTAACTTAAAGTGAACCTGAGACATATTAAAGTTTTATACATACCTGGGGCTTCCTCCAGCCCCCTTCAGGCAAATCAGTCCCCCGCTGTCCTCCTCCACCACCTGGATATTCTGCTATGGGTCCAGGCACATGAGCCAGCCGGGCGCAGTGCACATGCACACACTCCGCTGCCAGGAATGTACTACACCTGCTCAGCACTACTGCACAGATGCAGAATGACCCTGGCAGGGGAAGCAGCACGGGGCCGGACTGCGCTGAGTGGCTGAATTACCGGGACTCATAGCAGAAGATCCAGGTGGCGGAGGAGGACAGCGAGGGACTAATTAGCCTGAAGGGGGCTGGAGGAAGCCCCAGGTATGTATACAACTTTCCTTTTCATCCGTCTCAGGTACCCTTTAATTCGTAGTCACCAAACCAAATTTTACCAACATAGCAAATTATTTGATTTTATGAGCAAAAGGAGTGCATACATTTGCATAGACCAGCATCAGCACGGAATTATTTCCATCTCATTGACCCTCTCTATTAGGGACACAGCTACACATCAGGCTTTATTCTTACAGCATAGATGTTATTTAGTATATATAAGAGATTCCTGTGTATACATCATATATACAGTCACAATCTGATATGTATATCTGACTTTAAAAATACGGGGACTGCTTTATTGAAGCAGCACAAGTAACTATGTTTGATTGGTTTATTTCATTTTTGTGGGCTAAGCACAGCTATTACTGTATATATAATGTATGATGACTATTATCTGAGAAATAGAACATTTTATCATATTTTCTATTTTAATTACAGTTTAAATTCATTAGGAGTCGGAGTCAGTGCATTTTTTCCCATCTCCAGGTACCCAAAAATTGCCCCGACTCCGACTCCACAGCCCTGCGTGTAATAGAATAGATGAGGTGGACACCAATCTCAGTAGAGCTGATTAACTACCTCTGCGGATTTCCACAAAACATGCACTGTTGGTGGGCCTTGAGGACAGGGTTGGGGAACACTGCCTTAAATATGGCAGCCTCCATATCCCTCTCACTGAAGTTGTCCTAACTTCAGTGAGAGGGATATGGAGGCTGCCATATTTATTTCCTTTTAAGCAATACCAGTTGCCTGGCAGCGGTGTGTGTTGTCAGTGCAGCCTGCTCCATGGTAAAAAATGGGTGTGGCATGACATCACATAGGCGGAGCTAACTGTACTGTAACAGTGAGGCAGCGAGCTATAGTTTCCTCCTGAAAGTTAGGCAAGTCACCCTAGGGGTAGTTAAAAAAAAAAACAAACAAAAAAAAACACTGAGAGCCAATATAGTGTAGTAAGTACTGGCAAAGGATGAATATGCAGAGTAAGTAAAAGAATACTCACACACCCGGGTCGCCACAAAGGTAACCACTGTAAAGGCAGGTGGGGAGATTAGACCTGTCCCCACTCAGGATTAAGAAGTTGCTCTCCATAGATAAAGAAAAAGGAGTTACACCCCTCCACCAAGGGGGGACTCAGATATTGTACAAGAACAAACAGAGGCGCCAACAGGATAAAAAGGACTAAACATCTTACAAATATATATGTATAGAGCAGGTAGTGGTGGACTTACCTCCTCCAAGCAGACAAACAGAACTGTTGATCTGAACAGTCACAGAAAATTGTATTTACACCCTCCCAGTTATTGTGCAACGCGTTTCACAGGCGTGACCCTGCTTCATCAGGCAGTAAAAGTAGGAGCATATAACAGCTGCAGATCAGTATAGCACTAAGAGCCTCTGGGGTAATTACACAACGTCCCCCAAACACATAAGAAAGAGGCATTTCCGCCATGATGTGATGAAACAGGAGATTTGCATCATTGAGATGATAAAGCTGCAGAAACTGCGTGATGCTATTTATTAGCATATCATTTAGTAATCATGAGCCCCCCAAATGCTGCAACAATAACCCCAAAGTAGCAAATGCAGCAGACTATGTCCATCAAGTAATACAGTAACCGTTATCTGCAGCACATGAAATGCAACAACCGTTTCCTCCCACACATAATATGCAAGAATTGTTTCCCCAATACATGAAATACAAAGACCGTGAACTCCAACACATCAAAAATGCAAGAAACGTTACCTACGACACATGATATGCAACAACCGTTTCCTCAGTCAAATGAAATGCAGCAAACTATTCCCCGACAATAAGGCAAGCATTACTTCCGGACACATGAAATGCAGCAAATGCTAAATGAGGCAAACATTACCCCAGACACATTTTAAAATTCAGTAATTGTTACCACCCAAACATGGAATACAGCACACTGCAAGGAAGGAGGGTGACACTGACTGGAAGGGAAAGAGCGTGACAGTAGGTGGGGAAGAGGGTGACAGTAGGTGGGGAGGAGGGTGACACTGACTAGAAGGGGAGGAGGGTGACAGTAGGTGGAGAGGTGGGTGAAACTAGCTAGGGAGGATGGTGACTGGAATGGGAGGAGGATGACACTGACTGGGTGGGGAGGAAGGTGACAATCACACACACGAGAAGGTTCAGGGGGGGTGCAAGAGGAGATGCAGGAGAACACACACTGAGGGACAATGCCGGAAAGGGGGGGGGGGTCACACACTGGAGAGAAGAGGGAGACACATACACATTGAGAGACAGTGCTGGGGTGGGGTTGGCTGTGCCAATTGGACGGAGGGCAGGGCTAATGGGGAAGCACGCTGGAAAACAAAGATTGATGCCAGGTGGTCATTCCTACTTTCCACAGAACAGCCGATTGGACGGTGGCCGGAGACATCCTGCAGCCAAAAGTGGGACATTTCCCGGGACCCCATGCAGCCTGGGTCAGGGAACCCCCAACCCGGGACGTGTCTCTGCTAAAGCGGGAGGTCTAGTCACCGTATGTAAGAGAGCTGGGTGCAGAGCGGGGAGCACATCCTGGCTGGAGGCATCTGTTTAGTGATACATTTATTATGCAGCTTAATGCCCAGGAGGGGAGGAGGGGCTACTGACTGTGCCTTCTGTGGCTGCAGCTCCCAAGCACTGTGAGTCAGACAGGAGAAAAGCCCTGTGTGACTGCTCACATTCCATCTAACACTAATGCTCTCTTCCCCATCTCTCCTATATACAGTTATTGCTGCATACAGTCTCTATGCTCATTCATACTATTACTATTCTCATACTTGCCCATGTCTGCACTGATCTCCCCACTGCAATACATCCTGTACAATGCCCAGCAGGCATATATGTGCTAGTATATAACAAGAATCACACAATTACCTCTTCCAACAACGTGTCCTCTCCACTTCCTGCAACTTCTCTTCTTCCTGCTGTTACATCACGTCCTGTGTGTGTGATCGCCATCTTGTGGTGAATAGACTAACTGCAGCCTCTCAATATTATTGAGCCTCAATAATCCAACATGAATACAGACTGGCTGATCCTCATCAGTGCATGGCATGGATTAATATTGCTCTATGGAGAAGGGCTTGGAACGCCCACAGTAACAGATTGCCCAGCAAGCTAATCAATCTATTGTCATCCTCATCATCATTTTTAGTTGCTACACAACAGCCTCATCTACAGATACATCTATAATAACTCACGTCCCTGAGTACTTACTAAGATGAGCGCATGATTCTGGGCTTACGGATGTGCTAGTCTTTGGCAGTACTCGGAAATGCGAGTACTTCTTAAGGCTTCCTGAACAATACTGAAGAGCTATTTTACCTGGCAGGTTAAAGAAGTTAGAATCGGGCGTGGCACAGTAACGACAGCCACTGACTGTCCTCAGAGGAGCTCACAATCTAATCTCTTTTATAGTCATAGTTTAATGTCCTACTGTCAGGTATGCTGCTTCTCATCCCATAGCTCCAACTTCTGGAGGCCTCTCAGACCTCATTGGAGGATACGTTCTCAATGAGCGCTCCGCCGATGTAAGCTGTAACTCATGCTCGCTGGATCACTATTGGTTTGCTTTCAATTCTTCTTTATGTTGATGGGTTAGTCCGAGTATTTAAACCTAGTGAGTGCCCCCAGTCATCGCCCATGATAGCATTTAGCTTTATCTTGTTGCTGGGTAGCACTTGCTTGATTCCTGTTGCTATTGCCTTGTACCTTGACCATGATTAACCTCCTGTTGCTGACCACTGCCTTAACCACTTTACCCCCGCCCGTACGGATTTCTCCGTCCCTTTTCCCATCCTTTAACCCCCAGGGACGGAGAAATCCGTACTTTCCGCGTTCCCGACGCTGCCCGCGCTCCCGCTCGTAAACACGCCGCCCGCCGCCAGTAAACACGCCGCCGCCCGCTCGCCCGGATATCAGTGAACGGGAAAATCCATTCCCGTTCATTGATCTAAGCCCCACAATGATCCGCTGCTCTCCGATGGGCAGCGCGATCATTGTGAGAAAAAACAAACACTCACAGCCTCCTTGTACTTCCTGCAAGCGTCCGGAAGGTCGCAATAAACAAAAAGTTACTGTTGCCATCTTGTGGCCAAACAGTAAAACTACACCCTTAGCATTTTTTACATAGAAATAAATTAGTTTTACACTAAAAATTAACTCATTACCTCCCACACTCCCCATTTTTTTTTTTTTGTAATTAAAAAAAAAATTAAAAAATTTACAATTAAAAAAAATACATAAATAGTTACCTTAGGGGCTGAACTTTTTAAATATTTACGTCAAGAGGGTATAACATTGTTACTTTATAAACTATGGGCTTGTAATTAGGGATGGACACAAAACTGAAACAAATGCACCTTTATTTCCAAATAAAATATTGGCGCCAAACATTGTGATAGGGACATAATTTAAACGGTTTTATAACCGGGACAAAAGGGCACATAAATTTCATGGGTTTTAATTACAGTAGCATGCATTATATAAAAACTATAATGGCTGAAAACTGAAAAATAATGATTTTATTTCCCACATTTTTCCTATTTTCCCATTAAAACACATTTAGAATAAAATAATTCTTGGCATAATGTCCCACCTAAAGAAAGCCTAATTGGTGGCGGAAAAAACAAGATATAGTTCATTTAATTGTGATAAGTTATGATAAAGTTATAGACGAATGAATGGAAGGAGCGCTGAAAGGTGAACATTGCTCTGGTGGTCAGGGGGTAAAACCCATCAGTGGTGAAGTGGTTAAACTGGCCACACTTATACATGCTAGATTCCTGTTGCCAACCTTGCCTTGAACCTGGACAACGCTTTGCTTGCTGCCTGGATTACCCTTGCTTGGACACGGATTGCATCAACTCTGCCTGGACTGACTTTGGCCTGTCTTGAGTACAAAACCTCTAGAAAGTTCCTAACTTGAACCTGCTGACTGCTTATATATATATCTTATATACAGGATCTTCTAAAAAAATTAGCATATTGTGATAAAGTTCATTATTTTCTGTAATGTACTGATAAACATTAGACTTTCATATATTTTAGATTCAAATACACACAACTGAAGTAGTTCAAGCCTTTTATTGTTTTAATGTTGATGATTTTGGCATACAGCTCATGAAAACCCAAAATTCCTATCTCAAAAAATTAGCATATTTCATCCGACCAATAAACGAAAAGTGTTTTTAAAACAAAAAAAGTCAACCTTCAAATAATTATGTTCAGTTATGCACTCAATACTTGGTCGGGAATCCTTTTGCAGAAATGACTGCTTCAATGCGGCGTGGCATGGAGGCAATCAGCCTGTGGCACTGCTCAGGTGTTATGGAGTCCCAGGATGCTTCGATAGCGGCCTTAAGCTCATCCAGAGTGTTGGGTCTTGTGTCTCTCAACTTTCTCTTCACAATATCCCACAGATTCTCTATGGGGTTCAGGTCAGGAGAGTTGGCAGGCCAATTGAGCACAGTAATACCATTGGCAGGAAACCATTTACCAGTGGTTTTGGCACTGTGAGCAGGTGCCAGGTCATGCTGAAAAATGAAATCTTCATCTCCGTAAAGCTTTTCAGCAGATGGAAGCATGAACCCACTTTTGAAACAGAAACAGCGGCAGAAGCGCCTGACCTAGGCTACAGAGAAGCAGCACTGGACTGTTGCTCAGTGGTCCAAAGTACTTTTTTCGGATGAAAGCAACTTTTACATGTCATTCGGAAATCAAGGTGCCAGATTCTGGAGGAAGACTGGGGAGAGGGAAATGCCAAAATGCCTGAAGTCCAGTGTCAAGTACCCACAGTCAGTGATGGTCTGGGGTGCCATGTCAGCTGCTGGTGTTGGTCCACTGTGTTTTATCAAGGGCAGGGTCAATGCAGCTAGCTATCAGGAGATCTTGGAGCACTTCATGCTTCCATCTGCTGAAAAGCTTTATGGAGATGAAGATTCCATTTTTCAGCATGACCTGGCACCTGCTCACAGTGCCAAAACCACTGGTAAAGGGTTTACTGACCATGGTATTACTGTGCTCAATTGGCCTGCCAACTCTCCTGACTAGAGATGTCGCGAACCTCCGATTTTCGGTTCGCGAACCCTGTTCGTGAACTTCCGCGAAAGGTTCGGTTCGCGAAAAAGTTCCCGAACCGCAATAGACTTCAATGGGGAGGCGAACTTTAAAAATTTGAAAAAATTCTACCAGCTAGAAAAAATGATAGAAAACATGTTTCAAGAGCTCTAATACCTGGAGGCACACCTGATTGAGTGAAATACACATCACTGCTGGAGGACTCGCCCACCCTCCCTCCTCCAAGCAAGGTCGTTTATACCATTTGACTCAGTTGTCTGCCTACACTAATTAGTTATGGGACAGCTGCTACACACTCTGCTAGGGAGATTTTAATTGGCCTCCTCCCTCCTCCCACCTCCCTCCTCCCACTTCCCTCCTCCCACTTCCCTCCTCCCTCCTCCCACCTCCCTCCTCCCACTTCCCTCCTCCCATCTCCCTCCTCCCACTTCCCTCCTCCCACCTCCCTCTCTTGTGCGCTGCTCACGTCCTCTAGCAGGCAGAAACTGAGCCCACTTCCCCCTCAGCCATGGATCCAGAATCATGCTGATGCAGGCGTCCTCCCTCGCTTGCATCTGCTTCACCCTGGGGTCTGTGCGCAAGCAACGCAGCATGTGCGCTGCCATGGGGAACAGGGTGGTACGTGACACAGAGACATCAGGGTCAGCGTCCTACTCTGGCTCCTGAGCCTCTTCCTCCTCTCTCCACCCTCGCACCACTGCTGCTGCGCTCCGCTGTTCCCCCTCAGCAGCGACGTCCAGCACCTCCAACTCCTCCTCATCCTCCTCCAGGGATTCAAATTCCTGCACAGCAGTGGACTGCACAGGCGACTGCTGTTCCAGCTGCTTCAGGGCCTCCTCACCCAAATCCACCAAAACGCCAAGTGCCCTGTCCAGCAGACAAACAAAGGGCAACCACTGGCAGAGGGATGCCCGCTCCTGGCTCACCAGGTTGGTTCCCTGCAGGAAGGGAGCCAACACCAAGCAGACCTGCTGCATCTGCCCCCACTGTGCGTTGGTGAGGAGTAGAGTTGGGCCGAACGGTTCGCCGGCGAACGTGGTTCGCGCGAACGTAGGTGGTTCGCGTGCGGGTACCGCACGCGAACCTTTTGCGGAAGAAGTTCGGTTCGCCCCATAATGCACTGAGGGTCAACTTTGACCCTCTACATCACAGTCAGCAGGCCCAGTGTAGCCAATTAGGCTACACTAGCCCCTGGAGCCCCACCCCCCCCTTATATAAGGCAGGCAGCGGCGGCCATTACGGCCACTCGTGTGCCTGCATTAGTGAGAGTAGGGCGAGCTGCTGCAGTCTCTCATATAGGGAAAGATTAGTTAGGCTTAACTTCTTCCTGGCTGCATACCTGTTCTGTTCAGTGAGCCCTCAGCCCACTGCATACCTGTACTGTGATCCTGCCACTCCATACCTGTTCAGTGATCCTGCCACTGCATACCTGTTCTGTTCAGTGAGCCCTCAGCCCACTGCATACCTGTACTGTGATCCTGCCACTCCATACCTGTTCAGTGATCCTGCCACTGCATACCTGTTCTGTTCAGTGAGCCCTCAGCCCACTGCATACCTGTACTGTGATCCTGCCACTCCATACCTGTTCAGTGATCCTGCCACTGCATACCTGTTCAGTGATCCTGCCACTGCATACCTGTTCTGTGAACCCGCCACTGTATACCTGTTCTGTTCAGTGGACCCGCCACTGTATACCTGTTCTGTTCAGTGGACCCGCCACTGTATACCTGTTCTGTTCAGTGGACCCGCCACTGTATACCTGTTCAGTGAACCCGCCACTGCATACCTGTTGTGTTCAGTGAACCTGCCACTGCATACCTGTTCTGTGAACCCGCCACTGTATACCTGTTCTGTTCAGTGGACCCGCCACTGTATACCTGTTCAGTGAACCCGCCACTGTATACCTGTTCTGTTCAGTGGACCCGCCACTGTATACCTGTTTAGTGAACACGCCACTGCATACCTATTGTGTTCAGTGATCCTGCCACTGCATACCTGTTCTGTGAACCCGCCACTGTATACCTGTTCTGTTCAGTGGACCCGCCACTGTATACCTGTTCTGTGAACCCGCCACTGTATACCTGTTCTGTTCAGTGGACCCGCCACTGTATACCTGTTCTGTTCAGTGGACCCGCCACTGTATACCTGTTCTGTTCAGTGGACCCGCCACTGTATACCTGTTCTGTTCAGTGGACCCGCCACTGTATACCTGTTCTGTTCAGTGGACCCGCCACTGTATACCTGTTCTGTTCAGTGGACCCGCCACTGTATACCTGTTTAGTGAACACGCCACTGCATACCTATTGTGTTCAGTGATCCTGCCACTGCATACCTGTTCTGTGAACCCGCCACTGTATACCTGTTCTGTTCAGTGGACCCGCCACTGTATACCTGTTCTGTGAACCCGCCACTGTATACCTGTTCTGTTCAGTGGACCCGCCACTGTATACCTGTTCTGTTCAGTGGACCCGCCACTGTATACCTGTTCTGTTCAGTGGACCCGCCACTGTATACCTGTTTAGTGAACACGCCACTGCATACCTATTGTGTTCAGTGATCCTGCCACTGCATACCTGTTCTGTGGACCCGCCACTGTATACCTGTTCTGTTCAGTGGACCCGCCACTGTATACCTGTTCTGTTCAGTGGACCCGCCACTGTATACCTATTCTGTTCAGTGGACCCGCCACTGTATACCTGTTTAGTGAACACGCCACTGCATACCTATTGTGTTCAGTGATCCTGCCACTGCATACCTGTTCTGTGGACCCGCCACTGTATACCTGTTCTGTTCAGTGGACCCGCCACTGTATACCTGTTCTGTTCAGTGGACCCGCCACTGTATACCTGTTCTGTTCAGTGGACCCGCCACTGTATACCTGTTCTGTTCAGTGGACCCGCCACTGTATACCTGTTCTGTTCAGTGGACCCGCCACTGTATACCTGTTCAGTGAACCCGCCACTGCATACCTGTTGTGTTCAGTGAACCTGCCACTGTATACCTGTACTGTTCAGTGAACCCACCGCATCAGTGCGCATACCTGTGCAGTTAAGTGAACCCACCTACCTACGTGAGTGCACGCAGTGTGATATACCACTCCGTGCATACCCGATATGGACAAAACAGGTAGAGGAAGAGGAAGAGGTAGTGGCAGAGGCAGAGGAAGGCCACCCGGCAGGTCTGCGCGAGGTCGTGTAAATGTAATTTCGTGTGGACCTGGCCCACAGTACAGTGCTCAGAAGAAGGCACGTCCCATCACCTCCCAAGATTGTCAGGACGTGGTTGAGTATTTAGCGACACAGAACACCTCATCTTGCTCAGCCACCAGCGCTACTACTAGCACCACTTCCGCTGCATTTGACACTTCACAAGAATTATTTAGTGTTGAAATCACTGATGCACAGCCATTGTTGTTACAGCCAGATGAATTTTCACCAGCTAATATGTCTGAGTTACGCGGCAACACTATGGATGTAACGTGTCAGGAGGATGAAGGACCTACTGATGGTGCAAGTTTGGATTTGTCTGAGGCAAGCGAAGCTGGGCAGGATGACTACGATGATGACGGTAATAGGGATCCTCTGTATGTTCCCAATAGAGGAGATGAAGAGGAGGACAGTTCAGAGGGGGAGTCAGAGAGTAGTAGGAGGAGAGAAGTTGCTGAAAGAAGCTGGGGCAGCTCTTCGTCAGAAACAGCTGGTGGCAGAGTCCGGCACCATGTATCGCCACCTATGTACAGCCAGCCAACTTGCCCTTCAGCATCAGCTGCTGAGGTCCCCATAGTGCCCACATCCCAGGGTGGCTCAGCGGTGTGGAAATTTTTTAATGTGTGTGCCTCAGATCAGACCAAAGCCATCTGTTCGCTCTGCCAACAAAAATTGAGCCGTGGAAAGGCCAACACTCACGTAGGGACAAGTGCCTTACGAAGGCACCTGGAGAAAAGGCACAAACAGCAATGGGATGGCCACCTGAGCAAAAGCAGCAGCAGCACACAAAAGAAAAGTCACCCTCCTTCTCCTCTTCCTCCTTCAGGTGCATCATCTGCTTCTGCCGCTTTCTCCCTTGCACCTTCACAGGCACCCTCCTCCACTCCGCCTCTGCCCTTGAGCGGTTCCTGCTCCTCTGCCCACAGCAGCAGTCAGGTGTCCGTGAAGGAAATGTTTGAGAGGAAGAAGCCACTTTTGGCCAGTCACCCCCTTGCCCGGCGTCTGACAGCTGGCGTGGCGGAACTGTTAGCTCGGCAGCTGTTACCATACCGGCTGGTGGACTCTGAGGCCTTCCGTAAATTTGTGGCCATCGGAACACCGCAGTGGAAGATGCCAGGCCGCACTTATTTTTCGAGAAAGGCCATACCCCAACTGCACCGTGAAGTTGAGAGGCAAGTGGTGTCATCTCTTGCGAAGAGCGTTGGGTCAAGGGTACACCTGACCACGGATGGCTGGTCTGCCAAGCACGGGCAGGGCCGCTACATTACCTACACAGCCCATTGGGTGAACCTGGTGGTGAACGATGGCAAGCAGAAAGCGGCGGACCAAATTGTGACACCTCCACGGCTTGCAGGCAGGCCTCCTGCCACCTCCTCTCCTCCTGCTACATGCTCTTCGCTGTCCTCCTCCTCCTCCTTGGCTGAGTGGCAGTTCTCCTCTCCAGCTACACAGCCCCAGCTCCGCAGGGCCTATGCTGCATGCCAGGTACGACGGTGTCACGCCATCTTAGACATGGCTTGTCTCAAAGCGGAGAGTCACACTGGAGCAGCTCTCCTGGCTGCTCTTAAGAAACAGGTGGATGAGTGGCTGACCCCGCACCACCTGGAGATAGGCAACGTGGTGTGCGACAACGGCAGCAATCTGCTTGCCGCTTTGCATATGGGGAAGCTGACACACATACCCTGCATGGCACATGTCATGAATCTAGTGGTTCAAAGATTTGTGGCAAAGTACCCTGGCTTAGCGGATGTCCTGAAGCAGGCCAGGAAGTTCTGTGGGCATTTGAGGCGCTCTTACACAGCCATGGCACGATTTGCAGAAATTCAGCGTAAAAACAACATGCCGGTGAGACGCCTCATTTGCGATAGCCCCACTCGCTGGAACTCGACCCTGCTCATGTTCTCCCGCCTGCTAGAACAGAAGAAAGCCGTCACCCAGTACCTCTACAACTGGAGTAGAACGAAACAGTCTGGGAAGATGGGGATGTTCTGGCCCGACAACTGGACACTGATGAAAAATGCATGCAGGCTCATGCGGCCGTTTGAGGAGGTGACCAACCTGGTGAGCCGCAGTGAGGGCACCATCAGCGACTTAATTCCCTACGCGTACTTCTTGGAGCGTGCTGTGCGTAGAGTGGCGGATGAAGCTGCGAATGAGCGTGACCAGGAACCGTTACGGCAGGAACAGGCATGGGACCAATTTTCATCAGACCCAGCTGTTTCCTCAACACCTGCGGCAGCACAGAGGGGGGAGGAGGAGGAAGAAGAGAGGTCGTGTGCAGAAGACGAGTCAGACTCAGAGGATGATGAGCAAGGTGTTTCTTTGGGGGAGGAGGAGGAGGAGGAGGAGGGGACAGCGGCAGGAGAACAACCGCAGCAGGCGTCGCAGGGGGCTTGTGCTGCTCAACCTTCCCGTGGTATTGTTCGCGGCTGGGGGGAGGAGGTTGACTTACCTGACGTCACTGAGGAAGAGCAAGAGGAGATGGAGGGTACTGGATCCGACTTTGTGCAGATGTCGTCTTTTATGCTGTCCTGCCTGTTGAGGGACCCCCGTATAAAAAACCTCAAGGGGAATGAGCTGTACTGGGTGGCCACACTACTAGACCCTCGGTACAGGCACAAAGTGGCGGACCTGTTACCAACTCACCGGAAGGTGGAAAGGATGCAGCACATGCAGAACCAGCTGTCAACTATGCTTTACAATGCCTTTAAGGGTGATGTGACAGCACAACGCCAGCAAGGTACCACTGCCACTAATCCTCCTCCCGTGTCCACGCAGTCAAAGACAGGACGCTCCAGCGATCTCATGGTGATGTCGGACATGCGGACGTTCTTTAGTCCAACGCCTCGCCGTAGCCCTTCCGGATCCACCCTCCACCAACGCCTCGACCGGCAGGTAGCCGACTACCTGGCCTTAAGTGTGGATGTAGACACTGCTGTGAACAGCGATGAGGAACCCTTGAACTACTGGGTGCGCAGGCTTGACCTGTGGCCAGAGCTGTCCCAATTTGCCATCCAACTTCTCTCCTGCCCTGCCGCAAGCGTCCTCTCAGAAAGGACCTTCAGCGCAGCTGGAGGCATTGTCACAGAGAAGAGAAGTCGCCTAAGTCACAAAAGTGTTAAGTACCTCACCTTTATCAAAATGAATGAGGCATGGATCCCGGAGGGCTGCTGCCCGCCCCAAGACTAAGTCAGTCCCCGCACACACAGCATCTCTGCCTGCACGCAGTGTGACTGGCTGCCTGGCCTGCCCCAAAAAGACTAAGTCGCTCCCAGTCCCTCCACACAGCATGTCTGCCTGCAGGCCGCTTCACTACCTTCTCCGCCACCACCAACAGGGTCCGGGACTCCAGGCGGATTGCTGAATTTTTTAGGCCGCTGCTAGCAGCGGCCGCTGTAATAATTTTTATGGTGCGTGTACATGACTGCCTAATTTTTCTGGCTGCACTGAGGGCAGCTGCAACAACAAAAGAAAAGGCATGTACATGCGCCCATTCCCCTTCGTGATCATTACCTTGCCGTGGTGAAGGGGCTTGCGTATCACAATGAAGCAATGACCGGCGCCTAGATGAGTGTCTCGGGGGGCACACAAAAGATAATAAGGTCGTTGCTTCATTGTGGTCAGACCAAATTTGATCAGTTGGACAGTCACTGTTCTGTCATTCAGCTACATCAGCCAGGCCGACCATATGGGCTGTAAAGCCACCAAAACCTGCACTCTCGCCATGGTGCGCACCAGTCCAGCACGGCCGTCACTAGTACAAACAGCTGTTTGCGGTGCATTACACGGTGAGTTTGGTGTGTCAGTGTGAAGCAGTACCTTAATTACACTACCTGATTGATGTATACACATGCAAGATGTTTTAAAGCACTTTAGGCCTGTCATTTAGCATTCAATGTGATTTCTGCCCTTAAAACGCTGCTTTGCGTCAAATCCCGATTTTTCCCGGGGACTTTTGGCGTGTATCCCACTCCGCCATGCCCCCCTCCAGGTGTTAGACCCCTTGAAACATCTTTTCCATCACTTTTGTGGCCAGCATAATTATTTTTTTTTTCAAAGTTCGCATCCCCATTGAAGTCTATTGCGGTTCGCGAACTTTAACGCGAACCGAACGTTCCGCGAAAGTTCGCGAACCCGGTTCGCGAACCTAAAATCGGAGGTTCGGCCCAACTCTAGTGAGGAGCTGGAGTTTGGTGGTGCCTTCGAGAGTGCCATCCACGATGTACCGGTTGACAGCCCTCCTCTGCTCAACCAGCCGCTTCAACATCGCCAGGGTGGAGTTCCAGCGAGTTGGCACATTGATGACAAGGCAGTGTGGTGGCAGGCCCTCGCGCTGCTGGATCTCTGCCAGCTTTGATGCAGCAGCAGCTGAGTGGCGGAAAGTGCGCACAATTTTCCGCCCCGCTTCCAACAGCTCCTCCATCCCCTGGTAGGTGCGCAGGAACTTCTGCACCACCAGGTTCAGGACGTGGGCCAAGCAGGGGATGTGGGATAAGTGTCCCCTGCTGATGGCAGCCAGCAGGTTGGCGGTATTGTCGGACACCACCAATCCGACTCGGAGGCCTCTGGGGGTCAGCCACGTCTTCTTCTGCTCCCTCAGGTAGCGAAGCACGTTGGCTGCTGTCAGACTGTTCTTCCCCAGGCTCACCATCTCCAGCAGTGCTTGGCAGTGGCGGGCCTTCAGGCTGCTGTTGCGTTGTTGCTTGGTGGCGGGAGCTGCTGCTTCTCCCCTGACCCTGCATGGTGGCACCACATAGTGGGAGACTGGTGCCGCTGCTGCTGCTGATGATGCGCCTGAAGGTGGACCTGCTGCTTCCTCGCTCGGGCTTTCCACCAGGCTGACCCAGTGTGCCGTAAAGGACAGATATCATTCTGTCCCAAAATGGCTGCTCCATGAATCCATGGTTATGTGGATCCGCGCACTCACAGCGTGATCGAGTGCGCGGCCCACGTTCGCCATGGCAAACCGGTGCAGTGCTGGGATCGCCGTGCGGGAGAAGTAATGGCGCTAGGGACTTGCCACTCTGGGAGCCCAAAATGCAGCAGCGCTCTCATGTCACTCCCCTCCGGCACGAAGGAATATGGCAGGATCTGGGAGCACATGGCCCGGGCAAGCAACACGTTCAGCACCCGGATGTGCCTGTGAGCGGGAGGCAACACCTTGGTCACACCGGGAAAGGACTCGCTGAGCAGGGTCTGGCGGCGTTTGCCTGAGTGGAAGGATGACTGTGGAGGGAGCTGATTAGGCCACTGTGGAGGGAGCTGATGAGGCAACTGTTTTGTTCACCAGATTTGAATCTAGTATATTTCCTATGAGCCTTTAGTCGCCTGTGTCAAAAAAAGTAAGCTGGAAGATTGAATCGCTCTTGTTTTCTGCTTGTGCTTAATATAAACTAATCATCCATGAGAAGGCACATATACATTTGAGATATATAAAAAAAAGTGAACAAAACAGTTCGAAATCACTGACAGTTGTCAGATAACGGAGCAATGCCTAGGCAGTAATGCGTTTCCTATTGAAATCCAGCCGCCCTCCGTGTTAGGTACAGTATGTACAATAAGGATCAGCAGCGCTGAGGCTGAGTGGGCGTGAGCTGTGAGCATGTGGTATAATAGGGGAAGAGAACGATCTGCTGCCACTCAACACCTTGAGAAAGCCCCGTGGGCGGGGCGAAACGCGTCGGTGGGCGGGGCTACCGCAGGAGTGCTCGCGCGGTGTCCCCACGTGTGAACACCAAACACACGCTGATCCGGCTCTTAGCAAAGGAGTTGTAAGGAAGCGGTAACAGCGCTGAGGCCTCAGCAGAAGGAAAGCAATCCAGTATAGCAGCGGAGACAGTAGGATCCATTCAGTGCACTGCGGACAACGGAAGGGCCCTGTGAGCTGGAGCTCACCAACGTTAGTGCGCAAGTATCACAGGCTGATAGCCATACGATATCGCCAGTTGTGGAGGCTTATTGCTGATTACGACCCCCTGTCTGCAAATGTTATTGCCAGAACTGATTGCCACGCTATCTGCTATGCTATAAACTGCAGCCGAATTGAAAGTCCTCATATATTACAGCTATTAATCATACCAGCTAAGGGAAGCCGGAAATAAAAATAAAGCATTACACAGTGTGTGCGGTGTTCTGGTGGTGGCTGAGGACAAATAGATTAAGGTAGCAGGGTGTTTTATGCATAAGGCTGCGGCTGGGCGACTACACCATGCATAAAACCTGATCTTGTCCCTTTAATAGTAAAGCGCGCATATCCTGGCCAGGTACTGTTGTTTTTAAAGTTGTGGTTGTTTTTAAATATGTTGTGCGATTTTCATGAAGCCAAGGCTAAAATTAAAAAGATTTTGTATGTGCATTGAGACAGTAGTCCTTTCTATTGAATAGTTTGCTAATTTGTAAATAGGCTACAGGCTCCTTGCTACAGCGAGTTGCACCATTCACATTTAAAGGGGCGGCTCTCCTTAAGATTGTTTAGGCTGTCCTCAAAATGCCTGGTCTGTAAGTGGGTTGACAGGCACGAGGTACTCAGCTTGAGGGGATCGCGACCTCTGCTGAGACTTGCCTTGCAACTGTTGCAAATTGCACGGGTCGGGTCCTCTGTGCACTTAGTGAAGAACCGCCAGACTGGAGACTTCAACCTGCCCTTTGAGCTTGAGGGCTGGGTTTTTTGGTGCCCTTGGAGGCTTGTGCCTTTTTTGGTTTGGTTGGAGGTTTGCTGCGGGTGTTGGTAGTGGCTGAAGCAGCAGGCTGTGGCTCCTGCCTTCCACGACCTGTGCTTGCCGCCTTGCTGCTGCCATGCCTTTGCACCAGAGACACCTCCTCCTCAGAGGACGAGCTGCCTTCAAGCAAGTGTGCTGGTGGTACTGGTGGTGGCACATAGGGACGATCCAGCACGTCATCATCATCCCCAAACATGTCCTCTGAGCCCGCCTCAACCACATCCAGTGGCCAAAAATCCCCTGCATCACGCCCCTCCTCATCAGCGCCAACAATAAACTACTCCACCTCCAACTCCTCCTCCTCCTTGCATGATGATGTCCCCATTATCTCCTGCTCAAAATTCTCCACAACATCCCTGTACACGGCTGCAGTCACTGGGGTGAAGACTGAGCTCAGTGAGGGCAGGCTGGTCAATGGGGTCACCGTGACCTCAAACGGTGGTGGAGGCCTGCTGCGGACCGGAGTGCTG
This sequence comes from Hyperolius riggenbachi, assembly GCF_040937935.1. NCBI lineage: Eukaryota > Metazoa > Chordata > Amphibia > Anura > Hyperoliidae > Hyperolius > Hyperolius riggenbachi. The sequence goes on from NC_090655.1 coordinate 275,711,080, forward strand.
GTGATGGTGGCACTGGTCTCGCTGGTGCTGGAAGCCTGGCTGGAAATGGTGGCTTGCTGCTCCGCCATCATTTCCACCACAGCCTGCGCTTGACTCTCCATAATAGGCTGGGGGCGACGACCCGTCTCAAAGATGGGCGCAACGCGCTGCTGTTGCGCCTCTGCTCCCTCTTCCACAACTCTGCAGTCAGTGGCTGGCGGCGGACCAGTCACAGACCTGCTGCTGCTGGCAGTGGCTGCTGCCTCTCCTGGTGGTGCCTCGACCTCTACCTCTGCCAGTCATTTTGCACTTATATACGAATACAATAAAAAAAAAGTGTAGAAAACGTGGTGGTGGTGGAGGTAACAGTGAGTCTCTACAGTACTAACTCGTGTGACAGTGGGTTACAATTACGGTTGGTCACACACGGTCAGACACAATCAATAGGGTGCGCCGGCAAATTACAGTCACAGCAGGTGACAGCAAGGGATGCTGGCCTGCGAATGTAACAATTTACTACAGAAAGGTAATAAATCACACAGTAACAAATGGAAAAAATTAAATGAAGGGGTGGGTAGTGGTAGTAGTAGTGGAAGACTACCACTTACCTAGTAGTAGTACGGTTGTACGCGCAGGTAGTAACTATGAAACGCCTGCTGTACTAAACAGTAAACAATATAACTAACTGCCAGACAGTGGGTGACCAATTACAGTCGGTCTATAGCTATAAACTAACAGACTACAGCAGCAGTACAATATAACTAAACTACTATAGTACACAGCTAACTAGAATCCCTAACCTACCTAAGCTAGTAGTAGGCTAAGGCTGCCCTAGGCTAGCAGGCCTAGCGTGCACACAGACTAACACTAGCCTAGCACAGTATACAGTACACACTAGCTGACTACAAACAATCAAATTACTATCTATCTATATAACAGTACAATGAATGTGTTTAGGAGGTGTTTAGGAAGCAAAACGCTAGGTTTAGCACAGAATACACTTGATCAGACATGCAGCACAGCACTGGAGATGCTCTCAGTACCAGCTCAGTCACACAAGTGCGTAGCTCTGTAGTTTTTAATATCTTTTTCAATAGTGGACACTTGATCCGCAATCTTCTTGTCAGTCTCAATAAGTTCCCTTATTCCAGTCTGAATAGGTACTAATTCTTTCTCAACTTGTAGGAGTAGTACTCTGACTTCTACAATCACCATTCTTTTAGTGTAGGATGCACCATACCTGTTATGGCCCATCCCTACAAGTTTTGACCCAATTATTTCAGCCTTATTGTGAGTAGAACAGCAATTTTCTGCGTGTCTCTCACAGATTTGTTTTTACGACGCGTACATAGCAGCAGCTTGCGTACTTTTAGTACGCATGGATGGTGTGATGCGGCCGACAATGGGCTCGTATAGCGTCGTTTCCATGGTGATGCTGATGCGGACTGTTGTACGCATGAGCGACCCTTTGTGACTCGCTTGCGTAGCGTCGTTTCCATAGCGATGCTGATGCGGACTGTTGTACACATGAGCGGCCCTTCGTTACCAGTGACGCGCACAGAAGGCGGGATCTCTCTTGCCCGCAGTGCGCCGATTGGTCTACGAGCGGAGCGCTGCCTTCTGGGCAATGGGTTGCGATGGCAACCATTCACGGAGGCAGACCCGGTGGGAATAACGGCTGGTTCAGCGGGAGACGGCGGTTTGGCGTGGTTTCTGGAGCCAATGGATTTGAAACCATGTATGATTGACAGGAGATGCTCTGTCATTATTTTGGGTATGTGCATTGGTTATGCTTTGATATTTACCCATGTTTCATGGGTTTCCATGTATTCATATTATGATCATTGTTTATATGCATATCTCTGATGTTTGGTCGTCTGTTTATGGAGTAAAATGTGATGTTTACATTGTGATGAGGGAGGGGGTGTTTCTCATGTACAGGTACTGGGTGACGGCTTTCTCCTGGTCTAGGAGGCGAGAGAACATGAGCAGGGTGGAATTCCAGCGGGTCGGGCTATCGCAAATGAGGCGTCTCACCGGCAACTTGTTTCTCTGCTGAATGTCCGCAAAGCGTGCCTTGGCCGTGTAAGACCGCCTGAAGTGCCCACACAACTTCCTGGCCTGCTTCAGGACGTCCTCTAAGCCTGGGTACTTTGACACAAATCTTTGCACGACCAGATTCAGCACATGTGCCATGCAGGGTACATGTGTCAGCTTTCCCAAATTCAAAGCGGAAAGGAGATTGCTGCCGTTGTCACACACCACGTTGCCGATCTCCAGCTGGTGTGGGGTCAGCCATTGCTCCACCTCTTTGTTAAGAACAGCCAGGAGAGCTGGTCCAGTGTGACTCTCAGTTTTGAGGCAAGACATGTCTAAAATGGCGTGACACCGTCGTACCTGGCATGCAGCGTAGGCTCTGGGGAGATGGGGCTGTGTAGCTGGAGAGGAGGAGATGGCAGCACCACTAGAGTTGAACTGCCACTCAGCCAAGGAGGAGGAGGAGGATGACAGCGAAAAGGATGTAGCAGGAGGAGAGGAGGTGGCAGGAGGCCTGCCTGCAAGACATGGAGGTGTCACAAGTTGGTCTGCTGCACAGCCACGTACTCCCTGCTTGCCATCGGTCACCAGGTTGACCCAATGGGCTGTGTACGTAATGTAGCGGCCCTGCCCGTGCTTGGCAGACCAGGCATCCGTGGTCAGGTGGACCCTCAACCCAACGCTCTTTGCAAGAGATGACACCACTTGCCTCTCAACTGCACGGTACAGTTTGGGTATGGCCTTTCGTGAAAAATAAGTGCTGCCTGGTATCTTCCACTGCGGTGTCCCAATGGCCACAAATTTACGAAAAGCCTCTGACTCCACCAGCTTGTATGGTAATAGCTGGCGAGCTAATAGTTCCGCCACGCCAGCTGTCAGACGCCAGGCAAGAGGGTGACTGGCAGAAATGGGCTTCTTCCGCTCAAAGACTTCCTTCACGGACACCTGGCTACTGCTGTGGGCAGAGGAGCAGGAACCGCTCAAGGGCAGAGGTGGTGTGGAGGAGGGTGGCTGTGAAGGTGCAAGGGAGAAAGCGGATGAAGACGATGCACCTGAAGGAGGTAGAGGAGAAGGAGGGTGGCTTGTCTTTTGAGGGGTGCTGCTTTTCCTCGGGTGTTCTTCCCATTGCTGTTTGTGCCTTCTCTCCAGGTGCCTTCGTAAGGCACTTGTCCCTACGTGAGAGTTGGCCTTTCCACGGCTCAATTTTTGGAGGCAGAGAGAACAGATGGCTTTGCTCCTATCTGAGGCACACACCGTAAAATATTTCCAAACCGCTGAGCCCCCCTGGGGTGATGGCACTACGGTGGCATCAGCAGCTGACCTTGAAGGGCATGTTGGCTGGCTGTCTATAGCTGGCGATACTTGTTGCCGGACACTGCCCCCAGCTGTTTCTGAGGACGAGCTCCCTCTGCTTCTTTCATGGACTCGTCTCCTCCTACTCCTCTCTGGCTCCCCCTCTGAACTGTCCCCCTGGTCATCTCCTTTATTGGGAACATATGTGGCATCCGTATAATCGTCATCATAATCCTCCTGCCCAGCTTTGCTTTCCTCAGACACCTCCACAACTGCACCAACATCAGGTGCTTCATCATCCCCCTCCTCACACGTTACGTCCATACTATCGCCACATAACTCAGACATATGAGGTGTTGTGAAGAAGAGAGAACCGAGAGCCCGATATGGTGTAGTATGTCAAGGTAATTGGATAATTAGAAAGAGTATGAATTGTATACTCACAAACCAGGGTTACCTCCAGGCAACCACTGTATAGGCAGGTGAGGAGATTAGCCTGTCCTCACTCAGGAATAAGAAGTCGCTCTCTGTAGGCTTGAAAAACAAGAAGGGGTATCCCCCTCCACCAAAGGTGGATACAATCAGTATTATGGTAGAGAACAGAGGCGCCAAAAGGATAAAAACAATATTTAAAAGTTTTAAAATTATTGCCTAGGAGGCAGTGGTGGACTCACCTCCCACAAGCAGACACAACAACTGTGCATTCACAAAAGGGACATTTATTGGTATACTCCAAATAAGGTCGCAACGCGTTTCGCAGGTCAAACCCGCTTCATCAGGCAATTACAGGAAGGAGCACACAACAGCAGTATGTCCAGATAGCACCTGGCGCCTCAGTCATATGAGGTGTTGTAACTTGCTTAGCGCCTTCATCTTGTTGTAGCATTATTGGCTGTGAACCAGTGATTTCCACACCCAATAACTCCTGCGAAGTGTCAAATGCAGCGGATGTGGTGCTTGTTGTAGCGCTGGTGGCTGCGGGAGATGAGGTGTTCTGTTAAATACTCAACCACCTCCTCACGATTTTGGTAGAGTAACACAAACAGAGACCGCACTCAGAAGGCTGTTCAATCACTGTATTGAAAAATCAGAGCAACAGAGGCACACAACGTTTCGGGCGTAGCCCTTCCTCACGATTTTGGGAAGTGATGGCACGTGCCTTCTTCTGAGCACTGTACTTTGGGCCAGGTCCGCACGAAATCACAGCAACACCACCTCGCACAGACCTGCCGGTGCCAGGTGGCCTTCCTCTGGGTCTGCCTCTACCTCTTCCTCTACCTGGTTTGTCCATTTTGTCCATCTCGGGGGGGATGCTAGGTATATGCAGTGAGGTGGGTTCACTCAACACAAAGGTAGTTAGATGCAGTGAGGTGGGTTCACTGAACACAAAAGGTAGTTATCTTCAGTGAGGTGGGTTCACTGAACACAAAGGTAGTTATATGCAGTGAGGTGGGTTCACTGAACACAAAGGTAGTTATATGCAGTGAGGTGGGTTCACTTGAACACAAAGGTAGTTAGATGCAGTGAGGTGGGTTCACTGAACACAAAGGTAGTTAGATGCAGTGAGGTGGGTTCACTGAACACAAAGGTAGTTATATGCAGTGAGGTGAGTTCACTCAACACAAAAGTAGTTATATGCAGTGAGGTGGGTTCACTGAACACAAAGGTTGTTATATGCAGTGAGGTGAGTTCACTCAACACAAAGGTAGTTATATGCAGTGAGGTTAGTTCACTCAACCCAAAGGTAGTTATATGCAGTGAGGTGGGTTCACTGAACACAAAGGAAGTTAAATACAGTAAGGTGAGTTCACTTAACCCAAAGGTAGTTATATGCAGTGAGGTGAGTTCACTTAACCAAAATGTAGTTATATGCAGTGAGGTGAGTTCACTGAACACAAAAGGTAGTTAGATGCAGTCAGGTGAGTTCACTCAACACAACAGGTACTAGAAGGTATATGCAGTACTGGGTAGTACAATGTGCAGCTCCCTGTCACACACACAGGTAGTCACTGAATGTGCTGCTGCTGGCAGTGGCACACACATAGTATGAATTAGCAATGCTGTCTAAGCAACACAAGTGTCAGTTTGACATACAGAAAAAAAATGATCACACGAACAGGATTAGCTCTGAAAAGAGCTGTTGAATGAGGGGTGCTATTAACCACCTGAGCGGTCTGGACGAGCTCAGCTCGTCCAACACCGCCGGAGGCTGCCGCTCAGGCCCTGCTGGGCCGATTTACATCAAATAAAAAGCAGCACACGCAGCCGGCACTTTGCCAGCCGCGTGTGCTGCCTGATCGCCGCCGCTCTGCGGCGATCTGCCGCGAGCAGCGGCGAAAGAGGGTCCCCCCAGCCGCCTGAGCCCAGCGTAGCCGGAACAAAAAGTTCCGGCCAGCGCTAAGGGCTGGATCGGAGTCGGCTGACGTCGATGACGTCACTCCGCTCGTCGCTATGGCGACGATATAAGCAAAACAAGGAAGGCCGCTCATTGCGGCCTTCCTTGTTTATTCTGGGCGCCGGAGGCGATCGGAAGATCGCCTCCGGAGCGCCCTCTAGTGGGCTTTCATGCAGCCAACTTTCAGTTGGCTGCATGAAATAGTTTTTTTTTTATTTAAAAAAAACCCTCCCGCAGCCACCCTGGCGATTTAATCAGAACGCCAGGGTGGTTAAAGCAATAACATTCCGCCAGGAGCAAGCTAAGAAGCCAAGAGCCTGACTAATCTGTCCCTAGGAGAAAAGGTGTGCAGCAGCTCGCCCTAGTCTGTCTATGTGCAGGCACACGAGTGAGTGTAAAGGCCGCCGGAGCCTGCCTTATATAAGGGGGGCTCCAGGGCTGAGTGTAGCCGAATTGGCTACAATGTGCCTGCTGACTGTGATGTAGAGGGTCAAAGTCGACCCTCATAGAGCATTATGGGGCGAATCGAACTTCCGGGAAAGTTTGCCTTCGCCGGAGAAGGCAAACCACCCGAAGTTCGCCGGTGAACCGTTCAGCCCATCTCTAATTGGGTGCCAGGGCTTAGTCTGCGAGTCCTCTGATTGGCTCAATGGGGTCAGGTGGGGCTGGCCAGGGTTCCCTTCTGTGATTGGTTGCTGGTGCTTCTGCTGGGAGCCCTCTGATTGGCTCAATGACGTCCTGGACGTCACGTACTTAGTTACAGTATCTCAATATTCGGATATCTGCATTGGCAGCCAACTATCCGCAGATAGCTATCCGGATTTGGGCACAGGTATCCGGAATCCGGTCGGATATCGCTAAAAAGTTCCGGATGAGCATCCCTGCATATGAGTGTGTTTTCCTTATTATGTGTCACCTTTCCATCCTCACACACTGGGCCATATGCAATTCACTTTTCTCCCGAGTTCTCTCCTAGGTGATATTTTTTCATCTTTGATTTAAAATAACTTTTTAGCACTTTGCAATGGGAAATGTACCAAAATGTAGGTGAAAAAGTACTGTCAGAATTATTTTGAGTAATTGTATGCTTGCTGGGGGTTTAACCACTTCACCACTGAGGGGTTTTACCCCCTGAGCACCAGAGCAATTTTCACCTTTCAGCGCTCCTTCCATTCATTCGTCTATAACTTTATTATTACTTATCGCAATGAAATGAACTATATCTTATTTTTTTCCGCCACCAATTAGGCTTTCTTTAGGTGGGACATTATGCCAAGAATTATTTTTTTCTAAATGTGTTTTAATGGGAAAATAGGAAAAATGTGGGGAAAAAAATAATTATTTTTCAGTTTTCGGCCATTATAGTTTTTAAATAATGCCTGCTACTGTAATTAAAACCCATGAAATGTATTTACCCATTTGTCCCGGTTATAAAACCATTTAAATTATGTCCCTATCACAATGTTTGGCGCCAATATTTTATTTGGAAATAAAGGTGCATTTTTTTCAGTTTTGCGTCCATCCCTAATTACAAGCCCATAGTTTATAAAGTAACAGTGTTATACCCTCCTGACATAAATATTTAAAAAGTTCAGTCCTTAAGGTAACTATTTATGTATTTTTTTTAATTGTAAATTTTTTATTTTTTTTTTAATTACAAAAAAAAAAAAAAATGGGGAGTGTGGGAGGTAATGAGTTAATTTTATGTGTAAAAGTCATTTATTTGTATGTGAAAAATGTGTAGGGTGTAGTTTACTATTTGGCCACAAGATGGCCACAGTAACTTTTTGTTTTAATGCGACCTCCAAGCTTCCTTCCGGAAGCTTGGAGGAAGAATAAGGAGGCTGGACACGTGAGTTTTTTCTCACAATGATCGCGCTGCCCATAGGAGAGCAGCTGATCATTGCGGGGCTTAGATCAACGAACGGGAATGGATTTTCCCGTTCATTGATCTCTGGGCGAGCGGGCGGCAGCGGTTTTACTAGCGGCGGGCGGCGTGTTTACGAGCGGGAGCAGCGTCGGGAACGCGGAAAGTACGTGTTTCTCCGTCCCTGGTTTTAAAGGATGGAAAAAGGGGCGGAGAAATACGTACGCGCGGGGGTAAAGTGGTTAAAAAGCATTTTATTTACAAGTTGTGAAAATATCACCTAGGAGAAACCTCAGGTGAAAAAGTGAATTGCATATAGCCCACTCTCCCTAATGAGGTGTTTGTGCACCAGGAAGAAAGAGAGAGAAAGAGAGAGAGCACAAGACCTCTCGGCCTCCTTTATCCTGGCTTTCTGTGATGCCCTAACTTCTAGGCTGATGTCACCCATCTACTCAGCAGCATTCGTGTCACATGCGTGTCACTTGCACACTTGCATTCTCATGGAAAAGTGAAACTTGATTTCAGTTGACACAGCAGAGAACCGGTGACAGGAGTCTTCTAAAAAAAACACATTTAAACAACCAGCTCCTCTTCCTATTTACTGCCTGAAGTTTGAGAAAACAACTAACATTTATATGCTATAGCTTATCCCAGAACTATTGGCCTATAAGACTGTGTATCGGCCACTAACCTTCTAACCATGTGGATTTGTTTGAGTAGTTTTAAACACAAACTCACCTGTGTAATGATGCATATGATTGTAATCTCCATCATGACCATCAGGGGGGTGCAGAAAAGAAGTTGTAAGCCGCAGAGGCCCAGTCTGAGGATCCCTGGAACATGGAAACCTTTCCCACCAGGTCAGACTGGAACTCACCTGATTGTATTTGTGTCCCACCTCTTATAGAGCTCCTTGATCATGGTGGAATATCACCTCCAGTTTAGTGTTATGTTTGTCTAACAACTTTAAAGAAGTGCAGTCTTGTTTATTATTATTGCTTTATTAAGCAAAGTAAGAAATAAGCATGGGGTACATAATAATACAGACAAATGGTGTACAACACCAATATATAAAATACAGAATTGGTAACAAAACACAGAATCAATACAAAATACAGAGCTGGTAATTACAGTGACAATAGTTACATAATGAATAAAATGTATAATACTGTATATTTTGGACTCATCGTTTCTCCCCAAAACAGGAGGGGGGGGGGGGGGGGGAAGTAGTCAATGCTTCTTATAGTCTGAATGCATAGATGTAATACACGAGGCAGCTGCGGCGAACAGCACTGTACATAGAGGCAGCTGCCTCTATGCGGCCATCCGTCCGTTCGGCGTCTAGGACACCGAGGACGGAATGTTCTCTGGTGCAGGGGGTCGCCGTCTCGCGCGGGCCCACGCACAGACGGGACCTTTATGCGGGGAGGAAGCCCGTCAGCTGACCTGTAGGTCGGCTGACGTCAGAGTAGTCCCATGGCGCCCAGGATTGGCTGATGGAGGGGGCGTGCCAGTGGAGTCTCCTCTGCTTCTTAAGCCTCCGGGCTTCATTCACACATTGTCTGTTGTCGTGAATACTCTGTGTGTTAGCGCTCAGACCTTAGACTAGATCCCAGGTGTTGATGCAAAGGACTTCAAACCTAATCTAGGATATTGCTACCTTGTTACTGTTTATTTGATTAGACTAGTTCCCGGGTGTTGATGCCAAGGACTTCACACCTAGACTAGGATATTGTATTGTATTGATCTCCTGTGTATGACTTCTAGCTATTACTCTGACTCTGATCCTGCTTTCCGTTCTTGTACCTTTGCCTATCTGCCTTGTTGCTGCTGAATCTTTGCCTGATTACCGACTACTCTTCTGTCTCATGATTCTGTACCGATACTTACCTCTCTGTTGCTGAACCTCTGCCTGATTACCGATTATTCTCCTGTCTCACGATTCTGCACTGATATTTACCTCTCTGTTGCCGAAACTTGCCTGTCAGACCATTCTACTCACCAGTGGGCCCTCGCCACTGGTGAGGTGCTAGCTTCACCAGCGCCTCTGGTGAAGTTATTATTTTGTGCAGTCCTGGTTGTGTCTCCTAGGCTGCAGTACAGTCTGACTCACCTGCTCCAAGGGTGATCACTCGGCTTCAGTACAGTCTGACTCACCTGCTCCAAGGGTGATCACTCGGCTGCAGTACAGTCTGACTCGCCTGTTCCCAGTTAATCACTAGTTCAGTAATAGTTGTATCTCATAGGCTGTCGGCACACCAGCTCCACGGGTGATCACTTGGCTGCAGTACTTCCTGAATCACCCGCTCCACAGGAGATTCGGCCTCTTCGATATTGTTTTCTCCAGCCTGCAGGAGTTTGTACTCTAGTGCACTGCTCAGTGTACTGATAGTACCTCACCAGCCCCTCTGGTGAGGTCTCATTAAACTATTAAAGTTACGGTTGCACCTAATCACTACACACTCAGCTCTTTGTCTGCTATACTGGTATTATTGGTGATTCTGCAGATCACACATAATCAGGTATAGCATCTGCATTATTGGTGATTCTGCAGATCACCACATAATCAGATATCTGAGCTACAACACAAGACCGTTGCAATAGAGTTCCTGACTTGTGAATGCCTACCAATACGAACCTCCAACCCGCCACAATGGCAGAGACTCCCTGTACTGTGCCCATGCAGAGGAGGACACAGGGGGACAAATGGAGGACACAGGGACACAATGGGGCATAGAGGAGGACAGAGGGTGACACAAAGGGTAGAGAGAAGTACACAGGGAAGACAGAGGCAGACACAAGGGGGACACAGGAGGTGTGTGTGTGTGTGTGTGTGTGTGTGTGTGTGTGTGTGTGTGTCCAAAAATATAGTAAATTCCAAGACATAAAAGGGTGAGAGAGCCCTACCCTTACATATAGTCAATAACGTTGATAAAGTCAATAAAGTCACCAAGAATAGATGCAGATCACCTCTCTTGGATGTTAGGATCACTGTGAAAGGGGGCCAATCTTTCAGCTTAATTATAATAAGCTAGCCTGCTAGGCCTTTTATAATTAAGAGTTCAAAAATGGTGGCTTTTTAAGTGGGATACATGTGCTTGCCTGTTGCTTGAGCAACCGGCCTAAAAAGCACAACCCCCCCCCCCCCAATATTCCCCGAGCCTCCAACTATGTCTTGGAGCCTTCCTCTTGCTCCTAGCGGGCTTTTAGTGGCTTTTCAGCTTCCCCTGTGCATGGAAGCCAGCGTGTCACCTGACCTGCATCTGGTCACGTGACATGCAGACTTGTGTGCACGGATGCTGGAAGCAGCTAGGAGCAAGAAGAAAACTGATAGACGTCGCTGGAGGATCAGTAAGTATTTAAGAGCCTGCAAACACCCTAAAAACAAAGTCCCCATTATCCCTCAGGCATGCCGGTTAGTTGAGGCTTCCGGCTGCCTCAACTAACGGTATCGAGAGAGAGAGTGCTACTGACAAGCTATGGAGGATTCACAACTGACAAGCTGTGGAGGATGCACAACTGACAAGCTATGGAAGATGTGCAACTGACAAGCTACAGAGGATGTGCAACTGACAAGCTACAGAGGATGCGCAACTGACAAGCTACAGAGGATGCGCAACTGACAAGCTACAGAGGATGCACAACTGACAAGCTACAGAGGATGCGCAACTGACAAGCTACAGAGGATGCGCAACTGACAAGCTACAGAGGATGCGCAACTGACAAGCTACAGAGGATGCGCAACTGACAAGCAACAGAGGATGCGCAACTGACAAGCAACAGAGGATGCGCAACTGACAACCTACACAGGATGCGCAACTGACAACCTACACAGGATGCGCAACTGACAATTTACAGAGGATGCGCAACTGACAAGCAACAGAGGATGCGCAACTGACAACCTACACAGGATGCGCAACTGACAATCTACGGAGGATGCGCAACTGACAAGCTATAGATGATGCGCAACTGACAAGCTATAGATGATGCGCAACTGACAAGCTATAGATGATGCGCAACTGACAAGCTATAGATGATGCGCAACTGACAAACTATAGATGATGCCCAAATGACAAGCTACGTAGGATGCACAACTAACAAGCTAATGAGGATGCACAACTGACAAGCTACATAGGATGCGCAACTGAAAAGCAAGGAGGATGCGCAACTGAAAAGCAAGGAGGATGCGCAACTGACAAGCTATGGATGATGCGCAACTGACAAGCTAAGGAGGATGCGCAACTGACAAGCTAAGGAGGATGCACAACTGACAAGCTAAGGAGGATGTGCAACTGACAGGCTACGGAGGAATGCTCATGTTGAGCCCTGTAAGCAAGAGAAGCACACAGCGCTCTGCTTATGCCGGGGACACTCGGGGTGCAGGGACACAGAGGATCTGTCTGCCTTACATCCTGTTCTGGTGGGGGCAGCATGGTGGTAAGCCTTTATCTAATGGGCATTACTGTAATCAGCTGCACACAATACAGGACACAGGGCACATAGCGGGGGACACACAGCGCTCTGCTTATGCCAGGGACACTCGGGGTGCAGGGACACAGAGGAGCTGTCTGCCTTACATTCTGCTCTGGTGGGCAGCAGCATGGTGGTAAGCCTTTATCTAATGGGCATTACTGTAATCAGCTGCACACAATACAGGACACAGAGCACATAGCGGGGGACACACAGCACTCTGCTTATGCCGGGGACACTCGGGGTGCAGGGACACAGAGGAGCTGTCTGCCTTACATTCTGTTCTGGTGGGCGGCAGCATGGTGGTAAGCCTTTATCTAATGGGCATTACCGTAATCAGCTGCACACAATACGGGACACAGGGCACATAGCGAGGGACACAAAGCGCTCTGCTTATGCCGGGGACACTCGGGGTGCAGGGACACAGAGGATCTGTCTGCCTTACATCCTGTTCTGGTGGGCGGCAGCATGGTGGTAAGCCTGTATCTAATGGGTATTACTGTAATCAGCTGCACACAATACGGGACACAGGGCACATAGCGGGGGACACACAGCGCTCTGCTTATGCCGGGGGCACTCGGGGTGCAGGGACACAGAGGAGCTGTCTGCCTTACATTCTGTTCTGGTGGGCGGCAGCATGGTGGTAAGCCTTTATCTAATGGGCATTACCGTAATCAGCTGCACACAATACAGGACACAGTGCACATAGCGGGGGACACACAGCGCTCTGCTTATGCCGGGGACACTCGGGGTGCAGGGACACAGAGGATCTGTCTGCCTTACATTCTGTACTGGTGGGCGGCAACATGGTGGTAAGCCTTTATCTAATGGGCATTACTGTAATCAGCTGCACACAATACAGGACACAGGGCACATAGCGGGGGACACACAGCGCTCTGCTTATGCTGGGGACACTCGGGGTGCAGGGACACAGAGGAGCTGTCTGCCTTACATCCTGTTCTGGTAGGCGGCAGCATGGTGGTAAGCCTTTATCTAATGGGCATTACTGTAATCAGCTGCACACAATACGGGACACAGTGCACATAGCGGGGGACACGCAGTGCTCTGCTTATGCCGGGGACACTCGGGGTGCAGGGACACAGAGGAGCTGTCTGCCTTACATCCTGTTCTGGTAGGCGGCAGCATGGTGGTAAGCCTTTATCTAATGGGCATTACTGTAATCAGCTGCACACAATACGGGACACAGGGCACATAGCAGGGGACACACAGCAGTCTGCTTATGCCAGGGACACTCGGGGTGCAGGGACACAGAGGATCTGTCTGCCTTACATTCTGTTCTGGTGGGCGGCAGCATGGTGGTAAGCCTTTATCTAATGGGCATTACCATAATCAGCTGCACACAATACGGGACACAGTGCACATAGCGGGGGACACACAGCGCTCTGCTTATGCCGGGGACACTCGGGGTGCAGGGACACAGAGGATCTGTCTGCCTTACATTCTGTTCTGGTGGGCGGCAGCATGGTGGTAAGCCTTTATCTAATGGGCATTACCATAATCAGCTGCACACAATACGGGACACAGTGCACATAGCGGGGGACACACAGCGCTCTGCTTATGACAGGGACACTCGGGGTGCAGGGGCACAGAGGATCTGTCTGCCTTACATTCTGTTCTGGTGGGCGGCAGCATGGTGGTAAGCCTTTATCTAATGGGCATTACTGTAATCAGCTGCACACAATACAGGACACAGGGCACATAGCGGGGGACACACAGCGCTCTGCTTATGCCGGGGACACTCGGGGTGCAGGGACACAGAGGATCTGTCTGCCTTACATTCTGTTCTGGTGGGCAGCAGCATGGTGGTAAGCCTTTATCTAATGGGCATTACCGTTATCAGCTGCACACAATACGGGACACAGTGCACATAGCGGGGGACACACAGCGCTCTACTTATGCCGGGGACACTCGGGGTGAAGGGACACAGAGGATCTGTCTGCCTTACATTCTGTTCTGGTGGGCAGCAGCATGGTGGTAAGCCTTTATCTAATGGGCATTACCGTTATCAGCTGCACACAATACGGGACACAGAGCACATAGCGGGGGACACACAGCGCTCTGCTTATGCCGGGGACACTCGGGGTGCAGGGACACAGAGGATCTGTCTGCCTTACATTCTGTTCTGGTGGGCGGCAGCATGGTGGTAAGCCTTTATCTAATGGGCATTACTGTAATCAGCTGCACACAATACGGGACACAGTGCACATAGCGGGGGACACACAGCGCTCTGCTTATGCTGGGGACACTCGGGGTGCAGGGACACAGAGGAGCTGTCTGCCTTACATTCTGTTCTGGTGGGCGGCAGCATGGTGGTAAGCCTTTATCTAATGGGCATTACTGTAATCAGCTGCACACAATACGGGACACAGAGCACATAGCGGGGGACACACAGCGCTCTGCTTATGCCGGGGACACTCGGGGTGCAGGGACACAGAGGAGCTGTCTGCCTTACATTCAGTTCTGGTGGGTGGCAGCATGGTGTAAGCCTTTATCTAATGGGCATTACTGTAATCAGCTGCACCCAATACAGGACACAGTGCACATAGCGGGGGACACACAGCGCTCTGCTTATGCCGGGGACACTCGGGGTGCAGGGACACAGAGGATCTGTCTGCCTTACATTCTGTTCTGGTGGGCGGCAGCATGGTGGTAAGCCTTTATCTAATGGGCATTACTGTAATCAGCTGCACACAATACGGGACACAGTGCACATAGCGGGGGACACACAGCGCTCTGCTTATGCCGGGGACACTCGGGGTGCAGGGACACAGAGGCTCTGTCTGCCTTACATTCTGCTCTGGTGGGCGGCAGCATGGTGGTAAGCCTTTATCTAATGGGCATTACTGTAATCAGCTGCACACAATACGGGACACAGAGCACATAGCGGGGGACACACAGCGCTCTGCTTATGCCGGGGACACTCGGGGTGCAGGGACACAGAGGAGCTGTCTGCCTTACATTCTGTTCTGGTGGGTGGCAGCATGGTGTAAGCCTTTATCTAATGGGCATTACTGTAATCAGCTGCACCCAATACAGGACACAGTGCACATAGCGGGGGACACACAGCACTCTGCTTATGCCGGAGACACTCGGGGTGCAGGGACACAGAGGAGCTGTCTGCCTTACATTCTGTTCTGGTGGGTGGCAGCATAGTGTAAGCCTTTATCTAATGGGCATTACTGTAATCAGCTGCACCCAATACAGGACACAGTGCACATAGCGGGGGACACACAGTGCTCTGCTTATGCCGGGGACACTCGGGGTGCAGGGACACAGAGGCTCTGTCTGCCTTA
The DNA here is from genome assembly GCF_040937935.1 of Hyperolius riggenbachi. NCBI lineage: Eukaryota > Metazoa > Chordata > Amphibia > Anura > Hyperoliidae > Hyperolius > Hyperolius riggenbachi. The sequence continues at coordinate 275,726,435 of NC_090655.1, forward strand.
CATTCTGTTCTGGTGGGAGGCAGCATGGTGGTAAGCCTTTATCTAATGGGCATTACTGTAATCAGCTGCACACAATACGGGACACAGGGCCCATAGCGGGGGACACACAGCGCTCTGCTTATGCCGGGGACACTCGGGGCGCAGGGACACAGAGGCTCTGTCTGCCTTACATTCTGTTCTGGTGGGCGGCAGCATGGTGGTAAGCCTTTATCTAATGGGCATTACTGTAATCAGCTGCACACAATACGGGACACAGGGCACATAGCGGGGGACACACAGCGCTCTGCTTATGCCGGGGGCACTCGGGGTGCAGGGACACAGAGGAGCTGTCTGCCTTACATCCTGTTCTGGTGGGCGGCAGCATGGTGGTAAGCCTTTATCTAATGGGCATTACTGTAATCAGCTGCACACAATACGGGACACAGGGCACATAGCGGGGGACACACAGCGCTCTGCTTATGCCGGGGACACTCGGGGTGCAGGGACACAGAGGAGCTGTCTGCCTTACATCCTGTTCTGGTGGGCGGCAGCATGGCGGTAAGCCTTTATCTAATGGGCATTACTGTAATCAGCTGCACACAATACGGGACACAGGGCACATAGCGGGGGACACACAGCGCTCTGCTTATGCCGGGGACACTCGGGGTGCAGGGACACAGAGGAGCTGTCTGCCTTACATTCTGTTCTGGTGGGCGGCAGCATGGTGGTAAGCCTTTATCTAATGGGCATTACCGTAATCAGCTGCACACAATACGGGACACAGTGCACATAGCGGGGGACACAGCGCTCTGCTTATGCCGGGGACACTCGGGGTGCAGGGACACAGAGGAGCTGTCTGCCTTACATTCTGTTCTGGTGGGCGGCAGCATGGTGGTAAGCCTTTATCTAATGGGCATTACTGTAATCAGCTGCACACAATACGGGACACAGTGCACATAGCGGGGGACACGCAGCCATTACTGCTCAGCCTAAATACATATATTGCAGTGGCTGGTAGACTCAGGGGCGGCACAATCATGTCAGTATCTGGTACAGCACATTATGCACGGGGGAGGGGGACACACAGAGGTCTGCCATTGCCATCAATGTATGTCATGGCTAACAACACAAGATGGGCCAACATCACTCCGCACATGAGGGGTACACAGAGGTCTGCCATGCATACTGCTCCGCTCTGGATGGGGAGGGGGGATCTTTCCTCGCACAGCCACAACTATACATGCATTTCTGTGCATTGTCTGCTGAGCTGAAGCAAGTGAGTGTGCAGAATGTGGCACACATACCATTACATGTATAGATGTGGTTACAGTATACAGTAAGGCTCTGGTCACAGTGGGTCTTTGTAGCATAACAGCCGAGGTTTGCCACACTGCAATGCACCACCTATTTGATGTTCACAATGCAGCAGGTGCATTGCAGTGTAATGGTGTCCACATAGATGTCCCCTGAATTTTATAGTCTCTGCTACCGCTGAGGTGTAAAGCAGAAGAGACCCGAGCCTCAATGCACTGTAGTGACACCCAGATGCCCTGTGGCCAGTGCAATAGTCCACTCCTGGGCTGACAATGCTTTAGCTGTAACTGGAAAAGCACAACAGTGCCTCTGCTTTATGAGAAAGCTAAGGAGCGCTAACCTTCCACAGAAGCTGCTGGTTAATTACTACAGATGCACTATAGAAAGCGGTCTGACCAACTGCATGCCGGCCTGGTACACCAGCTGCACCAAGGCTGCCAGAGAAGCCCTGCAGTGAGCTGTAAAAACAGCAGAAGTCATTATCGGCACTGAACTACCATCACTGGGAACTCTTGTGCAGTAAAACCCCCATTATCCGGCACTGACGGGGATTGGCAAATGCCGGATAAGTGTAGTTTCTGGTTGCTTGAGAGTCAATGTCAAAAATAGGCCTAGCTAAAAAAAACAGTACTATACCCCACACTATATACCAAACTGAGTATTAATGTTGAAATGCAGTAATTTAAAACACATTAAGACAAAATACAGACTTAATGTAACAGAGGTTTATTACGGCATAAAGAACTGTACAACAAGATTTATGCATCCTGCAAGGTCAGAATTTTTCCTTCTGGTTGCTGAGACTTCTGGATAACTGTATAAGACTCGCTGTATGAGAAGGGCCAAAATCATTATCAAGGACAACGCTCCCCCCAGAAACGTCTTGTATGAGCTCCTTCCATCAGGTAGACTTTTGGATCAATCCGCATACACATAACAGACTGAAAACCCCAGAGTTTAACAAGTTTATGGCAGAAGGGAAAAACCATCTGCCATAAACTTGTTAAACTCTGAATCTTAACTAAAATAATGTGAACTGTGTACAAATTGTTTAAATATTTGAAATACCAGGCATACTTGCATAATTCATCTTTTTCTACCTTTGTTACTATCACTATGGGGTTTATTCTTTAAGCTTAAACGTGCTCTATTAACTTAACGGGTTCTCCCTGTTTGATTGGCCCAATAGGCTGCCTGTCACGTGAAAAGCAGTCTATTGGGCCAATCAAAGTGCTGGGATATCATCCTTTAAAGCCAGGGGCTCAGAGCGGGCTCAGTGGCGCGCCCGTTAAGCTAATGGAATATGTGTAAGTTAGCAATACCGCAGCATAGAGTGCGCTGGAGATTTTTACCTCACTCTCCTGTCATTAAGGTGCGCTGCTTTAACATTAGCAACAGATAAACAGACGTTGGCAGACAAAACCAAGAACAATAGTCAAGTAATGTAGGTGGAAAACATTTACAGCATGAGGGTAATAATACACCTGGGCAGGCGATGTTGCACTACAGAGATGCTAGGAGCGTGATCCAGCCCTGTGGTGTGTGGAGGACCAGAACGGGTGCACTGGAGTCTCCGCTGTCTGATGGGATTACAGCAGGAGGGTGGGCTTAGCAGGGGAGGGATAGACTTCAGCAGAAGGCCTGGCTCAGTAGGGGAGGGATAGAGTTCAGCAGGAGGGCGGGCTCAGCAGGGGAGGGATAGAGTTCAGCAGGAGGGCGGGCTCAGCAGGGGAGGGATAGAGTTTAGCAGGAGAGCGGCCATACAGGGAACGGATATAGTTCAGCAGAAGGGCAAGCTCAGCAGGGAAGGAATAGAGTTCAGCAGGAGGGGGGGCTCAGCAGGGGAGGGATAGAGTTCAGCAGAAAAGCGAGCTCAGCAGGGGAGGAATAGAGTTCAGCAGGAGGGCAAACTCAGCAGGGGACGGGTAGAGTTCAGCAGGAGGAATGCTTGAAGGTGCTGCTTACCATGTTTGTTCTAGAGGAGATGGCCCTATAACGGCAGCCCAATGGGAGGAGGGATAGAGTTCAGCAGAAGGCCTGGCTCAGTAGGGGAGGGATAGAGTTCAGCAGGAGGGCGGGCTCAGCAGGGGAGGAATAGAGTTCAGCAGGAGGGCGGGCTCAGCAGGGGAGGGATAGAGTTCAGCAGGAGGGCGGGCTCAGCAGGGGAGGGATAGAGTTCAGCAGGAGGGCAAACTCAGCAGGGGACGGATAGAGTTCAGCAGGAGGAATGCTTGAAGGTGCTGCTTACCATGTTTGTTCTAGAGGAGATGGCCCTATAACGGCAGCCCAATGGGAGGAGGGATAGAGTTCAGCAGAAGGCCTGGCTCAGTAGGGGAGGGATAGAGTTCAGCAGGAGGGCGGGCTCAGCAGGGGAGGAATAGAGTTCAGCAGGAGGGCGGGCTCAGCAGGGGAGGGATAGAGTTCAGCAGGAGGGCGGGCTCAGCAGGGGAGGGATAGAGTTCAGCAGGAGGGCAAACTCAGCAGGGGACGGATAGAGTTCAGCAGGAGGAATGCTTGAAGGTGCTGCTTACCATGTTTGTTCTAGAGGAGATGGCCCTATAACGGCAGCCCAATGGGAGGAGCTTGGTGGCCCTTGACCTCACTCTCGCTGTGTGGAGATTGAGAGGTGGCAGGGATGATCCAATTATCTTTTCCACAGTGTTAATCACTCTTTGGAGTTTGTACCTGTCGCTGGTAGAGATGGCCCAAACTGTTCGCCGGTGGACAGTTCCTGGGGAACTTGGGCTGTTGACTGTAAAACAGAGACACAGAGAGAGGGAAATATCCTGTCCTCAGTTCAGTCTGGATGAATGGGAGCTTCTAATATCCCCACATCTGCAGCTCACAGTAGGTAAATAACAATGTTATATAGAACTTTCCTGGAGTCTCACATTCTTATTTTCACTTTAAGAGGTTGTATCCTGACTCTAAATTATGCACAGCAGCAAAATCAGCGTAATTTAAAATCTGTTCATTCAGATCCCAGCAAAAACAAATAATGATAATTTCAGCACTCTTGTGTGATCAGGAGTGTTTTTTTCAGTCAGATAAAAGTGTTTTGGCTTTTATTTACTTTTCAGGAGAGCCATGGCTGCATGACTGCAGATCCTGCCTCATTTGTGTAAATAAAGCACCTGGTTTATTAACCCTTACATTGGAAAATAAAAAAAAGTGAACACAAACAGGAAAATTGCATACTTACCTTCGGTAATTTTCCTTTCCTGGAACAGAAAATGACAGCATACTGATGGGTTTAGGCTCCACCCCCTGAACCCGATAGGACAGTTCAATTATAAATTAAAAGGAACCCCCGCCATTCTCATGAAAATCAGTCCTAGAATGGATGAGAGGGTGGGCTTCGTATGCCGCCATCTTCTGTTCCAGGAAAGGAAAATTACCGAAGGTAAGTATACAATTTTCCTGTTTCCTGGACAGAGATGGCGGCATGCTGATGGGATATACAAAATCAGACAGAGAGGGAGGGATAATGCATAACATATGAAAGTACAGAGGCGCCAAAAGGATAAAAAACGATAAAATGTTTATAGATATATATATATATATAATTATACAATGCATAACATATGCATAACATATAACAATATATTTCTTATAAGTCGACAAAACAGCTTCTCCAAATGTAAGAGAAGTAAGAGATGCAGGATTGGCATGATAATGTTTTAAGAATGTTTGTGGAGAGAACCGACTGGCTGCTTTGCAGATAGTGTCCATTGAGATGTTGGAAAAAGAAGCCTATGAAGCTGCCATTCCCCTTGTTGAGTGTATATGAACTTCTTCATGCCCTTCTAACCAGTTAGCTAAAGTTCTGGCTGTTACAGGACCACCTTTCTTAGGACTTTGGATATTTACAAACAATCGATCTGAGGATCTGAAAGCTTCTGTGCTATTTAGAGATGCTTTAACAGTCCTTCCTACATCTAATGGATGACATTCTTGTTCCTCCATAGAAGTTGGTAAAGTCAACTCTTGATTGATGTGGTAAGCAGAAGCAACTTTAGGTATGTGTTGCAAGACTGGCCTAATGACTACCCTATCTGGAAAAACTGTAGCAAGTTTTCAGAGCAGCCCAAAGCTTGTAAATCTGACACTCTTTTAGCCGAAGAGATAGCCACCAGGAATACAGTCTTTAAGGTGATATTCCAGAGGGAAGACATCTCAATTGGATGGAAAGGAGGTCCTGATAAAACCTCTAAAACCACACACAAGTCCCACCGGGGGGAAAAAGGCTTTCTCGGGGTCTTATTTTTTTAACTGCTTGTATAAACTATATGTAACGATTGTGTAACGTTTGGTGTAGCAACACAGACGTCTGATTATGTGGTGATCTGCAGAATCACCAATAATACAGACGCTATACCTGATTATGTGGTGATCTGCAGAATCACCAATAATGCAAGTATAGCTAACAGGAACCAGAATGAGATGTGCTTGGTGCAACAGTAACTGATTAGTTTAATGAAACCTCACCAGAGGAGCTGGTGGGTACTATCAGAAACAGTAACTGAGTAGATTCAACTAAACCTCACCAGAGGAGCTGGTGGGTACTATCAGAAGAGCACCTCACCAGTGGCAAGGGCCCACTGGTGAGTAGAGAGGTCAGACAGGCTAGGTTCGGCAACTGAGAGGCAGATACAGTACAGAATCAGTAGGCAAAAGAATAGTAGGTATTCAGGCAGAGGTTCAGCAACTAGATCAGATGGGCAGAGGTACAGAAATGTTAAGCAAAAGCAGGGTCAGAGATAAGCCAGAGTCATACACAGAATATCAATAATAATACAATAAGGCAATAATGCTAGTCTTGTGTGAAATCCCTGGTTTCCTCCCAGATCAAAGCACACCGGATACTAGTCTAAGCGCTAACACAAATGTATTCGCAACAGCAGACAGGTTGCGAGTGAACAGTGAAGGCTTAAGAAGTAGCCGCGCCCACAACAATCAGCCTATCCTGAGTGGCGTGAGTCCCCTCTGACGTCAGCCAACCAGCGGGTCAGCTGACACGCCTCCTCCCAGCATAAAGGTCCTGTCTACGCGCGCGGCCGCGCGATACAGCAACCCTATGTGCCAATGACAATTCCATCCTCCACGTGCTAGACGCCGGCGGAACGGAAAAAACCTCCGAGCAGGGAACCGAGGCGTCTGCGGAGACACCCTGCGTGCCCACAGCCGCAAGCACAGCAGATGTTACACTATATAACCAAAAGGATTCAATGCCCATGTGTGATTGGTTAAAGCAGAAAGGGCTGAAACCTGTAGATTAATAGCCGAAAGACTCAGCTTCAGGTCTACTCCTGTTTGCAGAAAACTGAGAATGTCTTGCACTTTAGGAGTTAACATATCAAAATGATTGATTGCTGCAAAGTTGGCAAATTGCCCCCATATTCTGTGATAGGTTGAATTTGTTGACACTTTTCTAGCTTTTAACAGGGTGGATGTAACTTCTGTGGAGCAACCTAAAGCTAGGAATTTCCGCCTCTCAACCTCCACGTCATCAAACTTAGATTGTTCACATTCGGATACAACAACTCCCCCTGCTGCAGTAGATTCGGAAGTCTGATTGGATCCTCTAGGCTCATTTCCAATAGTAGAGTAAACCAAGGCCTCCGAGGCCAGTATGGCACTATAAGGATGATCGTGCAGCATTCTGATCTGAGTCTCTGAGATGCCAGTGTGCCCATTCCACCATAGGGATTGCTGATGAGAATGTTCCCAATACGCTTGGACAATCCCTGGTCGACAGATAATTTTGAGACAGTACTGACCTGACGTTTTGCTGTATCGATAAGATCTTCTGATCTGGTAGGCAAACTTTGTTTTGATAGGTGACAAACCTGGCTCCTAGAAATATCATATCCTGTAAAGGATCCAACTGACTCTTCTGAAAGTTTATCACCCAACCCAGTGTCTGTAAATTGCTTAGCAACATCTTTTGGTGATCTATCAGAATTGAGCGATCCTGATTGACTAGTAAGATGTCATTGTAACGATTGGTGTCAGCACACAGAGAACTTCTGATTATTGGTAATCTGCAGTATCACCAATAATGCACAGGCTATACCCGATTATGTGTGATCTGCAGAATCACCAATAATACCAGTATAGCTGACACAGGACATTTAAGGTGATAAAGTGTTTGGTGTAACAGTAAGAAAGGTAATCTCCCGAGGAGCGGGAGATACAGACTCTACTGCAGCCAGAGGACCCCTGAGGTGCAGGTGGCCACTAGCTGTAATCCAGCCATCTTCCTGAGCGTAGGAGAGACAGACTGTACTGCAGCCAAGGATTCCCTGATGGATTGGGAATTAGATTGTACTGCAACCAAGGATTCCCTGATGGATTGGGAATCAGACTGTACTGCAGCCAGTGGACTCCTATGGAGTAGAGACCCCTGGCTGAACTGCAGAAAGGACTTCCTAAGGAGCAGGAAGCCCTTGCAGCTTATTGACACCTGGAGGATTGGTGTCACGAGTAGTACAGTCAGGCTGATCACTCAAGGGGTGAGTGACAGCCAGAAGGGTCAGACAGGCCAGGTCGGCAACACACTAGCAGATAAGGTACAGAGACAGAAGACTGATTCGGTAACCGGGTACAGGCAAGGTTGGCAACTAGTAGACAGATGGGCAGAGGTACCAAATCAGAAAGCAAGAGAGAGGTCAACAGAGCCAGAGGTCATAATAAATATCAATAAGCACAATCCTAGTCTGAGGTGTGAGGTCCTTGGTCTCGACACCCGGGAACTAGTCTAAAGAATAACACAATATCCTAAGCTAGGGTGTGAGGTCCTTGGTCTCGACACCCGGGAACTGGTCTAAAGAATAACACAGTAATGACACAGTAAGTCCAGAATCTTTTCGATCTCATATTGTAACGATTGGTGTCAGCACACAGAGAGAATCTTATCATTGGTGATCTGCAGTATCACCAACAATACAGATGTATACCCGATTATTGATGATCTGCAGAATCACCAATAATACAAGTATGACTAACCTCTGGACACCTAATAAAGTATAAGTGTTTTGGTGTAACAGTAAAAGGCTATCTCCCGTGGGGCGAGAGATACAGACACTACTGCAGCCAGTGGACACCTGAGGAGCAGGTGGCCTCCTGGCTGTGCAGAGACTATCTCTTCAAGAGGAGGAGATAGTGAAGCAGCCAGGCATTCTCTGATAGTATAGGAATCAGACTGTACTGCAGCCAAGGATTCCCTGATGGTTGAGGAATCAGACTGTACTGCAGCCAAAGACTCCCTGATGGTATAGGAATCAAACTGCACTGCAAGGAGGACTCTCTGGGGAACAGGAGGTCCTTGCAGTTAACAGACACTTGGTGGATTAGTGTCAAAGATAATACAGATAAACTGATCACTCGAGGAATGAGTGACAGCCAGAAGGGTCAGACAGGCCAGGTCGGCAACACACGAGCATATGAGGTACAGAGACAGAAGACTGATTCGGTAACCGGGTACAGGCAAGGTTTGGCAACTGGTAGACAGATAGGCAGAGGTACCGAATCAGAAAGCAAGAGAGAGGTCAGGAAGGCCAGAGGTCATAACAGATATAGACAAGTACAATCCTAGTCTGAGGTGTGAGGTCCTTGGTCTCGACACCCAGGAACTAGTCTGATAAATAACACAGTTTTCTAAACTAGGGTGTGAGGTCCTTGGTCTCAACACCCTGGAACTGGTCTAAAGTATAACACAGAATAATGACACAGCAATCCTAAGCTTGGGTGTGAGGTCCTTGGTCTCAACACCCTGGAACTGGTCTAAAGTATAACACAGAATATTGACAGAGTAATCTGACTAAGTGTGAATTCCCAGCTCCTGCTGGTTCTAACACACTGTAAGATCTGACTGAGGTCTGAGTGCTCTCACGTAAGTATTCGCAACGGCAGAACACCGGCAACTGAGCCACAAGTGCTATATATACACTACAGAGCTCCGCAGCGCTGCCCACACCACTCAGCCAATCAGGAGTCCTGCAGGAATCAGCTGATTGTCCTGATCAGCTGATACCTTTGCTGCTGGCATAAAGGTCCTGACTTCTGGCGCGCACACGCGTAGCTCTCCCTCTGTGTGCACTAACAAGCTCAGGCGAACCAGACCTATGTTGCGCGGCGGCATCTCCACCATTCATTACACATATTTCAGTTGGTTATCAACCATCACGGGGGGAAAGAGGAATCCACGTGCACTGCCGGCTTCGACAGAGACACATGGAATGATCTCACACCTCTCATGCTGGCTGGGAGATCAATCGCATAAGTGACATTATTGATCTTTCTGGTCACTGGGAATGGTCCTATGAATCTAGGTCCCAGTTTGGGTGATGGTTGTTTCAAAACTAACTGCCGAGTAGATACCCACACCATGTCCCCTGGGGAAAACTTCCACTCTACAGACCTTCTCTTATCTGTCTGTTTTTTCTGAGTCCAGGGTTTATTTGGCACTGGTAGGGGTTGCAATGTACCCACTGGCGCCTGACGAGATGGCTTACCTTCTAGAATATCTCGTTGGTAAGGGCCCAGAGTAGCCACCCAATCCTCCCAGGTCTCAGTAGCTGCCAACAGAGCCGGGCCGAGGCATAGGCTGGAGAGGCTCCAGCCTCAGGGTGCAGTGTAGGAGGGGGCGCAGAATTCATTCAGCTGTCATTCCTAATTGTGTTTGAAGCAGAAAGAAATAAGAAAAGGAAATATATGGCAGTGACTGCAAGCTAGATAACTAGATATTAAGGTGTTGGGGAGGTTGTGGGCCCTGTGGCCCTCTTAGTCTAATAGCAATCAGTGTGTGACGGCTGGGGTGGGAGGGATGGAGGGGCGCACTTTGATGTCTCAGCCTTGGGTGCTGGCGGACCTTGTCCCGCCTCTGGCTGCCAAGACTACCTTCTGAGGTAGACTGGTCTCAGGCTCAAAACACCTAGATAGAGCGTCTGTTGTGACATTTTACCACCTGGTATATGTGTAACAGATGACCGGGAAGGACAGAACCCGTCAGCAAACTCCGCACACTGCACTGCCACTCCTCCGACCTGTATCTTGGTAGCACAAACGGCAACTCTCTCCAAACAATGCTGATGACAATGGGCTGACCATCTCTTTAGCTGACCTGAAGCCCAGTCAAACTGAGGAGAGTGGAGTTGCAACTAGGGCATACCAAGAACAATGGTAGAGGTTGCCATTGGCAGAACCAGGAACTGTAATCTCTCTTTATGTAATACCTCTAAACCACACAACAACAAGGGGGTTTGGAAAAGAGGTTGTCCACTCTGTAACGGAGAGTCATCTACCGCAGTGACCAGAATCTGCCGGTCTAGTGGGAGTAAGGGAATCCCCAATTTTTTTTACAAAATCATAATCTATGAAGTTAGCTGCAGAACCGGAGTCCACAACGGCTTTTGCGGAACCAGTCTGACCCTCCCATGTAATAGAGCAGGGAAGGAGCAGACGATCATTGTTCAGAGATAAAGATCGCTCGCCTATGGTATGACCTCTGACTACCCCTAGGCGGCAGCTTTCTCCTGACTCTCTAGGACAATTCTGGACAACATGACCCTCCTCAGTACTATATAGACCAAGTTTTCCTGACCTTCTGTGACTCTTTTTCACTTGCCTCAGCCTCGAATATCCGATTTGCATCGGCTCGTCTGGAGGTGACGAGGGTAAAGAGTCGTATGAGACAGACCTTATAGCATTCCTACCACGAATCTGTTTCTGGTAGCGCAAGCGGCGATCTATCTGTACGGCCAAAGAAATTGCTTCGTCAACAGATTTGGGTTCAGGATGTCCTATCATCACATCCTGGATCAGACAATCCTGCCAGGAAACAATCTAATAATGCATATGCTCCCCATCTAACTGACACAGCCCACTTCCTGAACTCAGCGGCGTAAACCTCAACCGATTTACGACCCTGCCTGAGCATCTTGAGTTTCCTTTCAGCAGTGGAAGCAATATCCGGATCATCATATATAATGGCCATGGCCTTAAAAAATTCCTGAACTGAGGACAAAGCCTCATGCTCTGCCTGCAGGCTATATGCCCATGTTTGAGAATCACCTGACAAAAGGGTTTTTTATAAATGTTACTCTCTGAGACTCAGTTCCTGACAAGGTAGGTCTCAACTCAAAATAAGATAACACCCGATTCCAGAAATTCCGAAAGTCAGATCTATGGCCAGAAAAATTTTCAGGTACGGACATACGAAGGTCCGTGACTGGAGGGCATCGCACTGTATTTATAGTCAATTGAAGTTCCTGAAAAGCCCCAGACAGTTGTGAAATCTAGTTTTGTTTGTTAATAATCACCCCAGAAAGAGCGTTGACCGCGGTGGTCAGGACTTCAACATGACTACGTAGTTCTTCCATAATGTTTGGGTCTGCCGTTCTGTAACGATTGGTGTCAGCACACAGAGAACTTCTGATTATTGATGATCTGCAGTATCACCAATAATGCACAGGCTATACCCGATTATGTGTGATTTGCAGAATCACCAATAATACCAGTATAGCTGACACAGGACACCTAAGGTGATAAAGTGTTTGATGTAACAGTAAGAAAGGTAATCTCCCGAGGAGCGGGAGATACAGACTCTACTGCAGCCAGAGGACCCCTGAGGTGCAGGTGGCCACTGGCTGTACTTCAGCTATCTTCCTGAGCGTAGGAGAGACAGACTGTACTGCAGCCAAGGATTCCCTGATGGATTGGGAATCAGATTGTACTGCAGCCAAGGATTCCCTGATGGATTGGGAATCAGACTGTACTGCAGCCAGTGGACTCCTATGGAGTAGAGACCCCTGGCTGAACTGCAGAAAGGACTTCCTGAGGAGCAGGAAGCCCTTGCAGCTAATTGACACCTGGAGGATTGGTGTCACGAGTAGTACAGTCAGACTGATCACTCAAGGGGTGAGTGACAGCCAGAAGGGTCAGACAGGCCAGGTCGGCAACACACTAGCAGATAAGGTACAGAGACAGAAGACTGATTCGGTAACCAGGTACAGGCAAGGTTGGCAACTAGTAGACAGATGGGCAGAGGTACCGAATCAGAAAGCAAGAGAGAGGTCAACAGAGCCAGACGTCATAACAAATATCAATAAGCACAATCCTAGTCTGAGGTGTGAGGTCCTTGGTCTCGACACCCGGGAACTAGTCTAAAGAATAACACAGTATCGTAAGCTAGGGTGTGAGGTCCTTGGTCTCAACACCCGGGAACTGGTCTAGAGAATAACACAGTAAAGACACAGTAATCCTATACTTGGGTGTGAGGTCCTTGGTCTCAACACCCGGGAACTGGTCTAGAGAATAACACAGTAAAGACACAGTAATTCTATACTTGGGTGTGAGGTCCTTGGTCTCAACACCCTGGAACTGATCTAAAGTATAACACAGTAAACTACAAGAGCGGAATCTGGCTAAGTGTGAATTCCCAGTTCCAACTGGTTCTAACACACTGTAGGATCTGACTGAGGTCTGAGTGCTTACACGTAAGTATTCGCAACGGCAGACAACCAGCAACTGATAAGCAAGATCTATATATACTACAGCGCTCCGCAGCGCCGCCCCCAGTCACTCGGCCAATCAGGAGTTCCGCTGGAATCAGCTGACCGTCCTGATCAGCTGATACCTCTCCTGCTGGCATAAAGGTCCTGTCTTCTGGCGCACGCGTGCGTAGCTTTCCATCTGTGTGCACTAGAAGGCCCAGGCAAACCAGACACATGTTTCTGTGCGGAAACCGCCGGTCTGAACGCGGAGACAGCCGCCCCGCCGCCAGACCGCGGCGGCATCTCTGCTATTCATTAGTCATTCAGATAATGAAAAACTCTCAGGCCCTTCTGCCATTACTGGAAGAAGTAATTTTGTAAACGTCCGAGGTGCTGTGGAGACACCGAACGGAAGACTTTGGAATTGCCAGTGTTGAACGTTAACTGCAAATTTTAGGTATTTTTGAAAACTGTACTTGATTGGAATATGGAGATATTCAGACAGATCTACTGTTGTCATCCAATCGTTTATCCTTAATACTTTTATAATGGTCTGCAGAGATTCCATTCTAAATCGACAAATTTTTATATGGCTGTTTAAAAACTTCAAGTCTAGAACCGGTCGCCATCCTCCTGTCGACTTTGGGACCAAGAATAAGGGAGGATAGTCTCCTAGGAACTGCTTTTGATCTGGAACTGGAATAATTGCATTGTTTCAAGCTAGAGAATCTACATATTCCAATAGAACTTGACTTTTTTGCTTTTTCTGAGGCAATCTTGTCTCCACAAATCTTGATCTCGGAGGTAACCTTTTGAACTTCCAGCAGTGACCTTTTGTAATGTCTTAAAAACCCACGCTTCCCCGACCGCCTCCACCCAGACGGCCCAGAAGGAACGCAATCTTGCCCCCACTGGAACCGCCTGAGTGGTCGCACCTTCAGAAAGGCTTTGGGTTCTGACTTGTTCCTGGTGTAGGCTTAGATCTTCCAGACTTGGAAAGACGACTGCGTCCCCTTCCTATTTTTATTAAATTGCTTGCCTGGTCTATAGGAACGTGCTTGCTGGAATCTATTTGAGGAATGTCTCTTATTCCCTTGTTGACGAAAAGGTTTTGACTTTCTATCCTGCGGCAAAAGTCCAGATTTTCCTCCTTTCACTTTTGCTATAGCAGTATCCATTTCTGACCCGAAAAGATGTTTGCCGTCAAACGGTATTTTACACCAGTTATTTCTTGATGATTGGTTGGCCAACCAAGGTTTCAGCCATAAGGCCCTCTTTGCTGTTACACTGTGTAACATTGAACGGGCTGAAGATCTGATGGTATCCATTGCTGCCTCCCCGATGAAGTCACTTGCAAGTTTTAATTCATCAAGAGCCTTGATAATATCTTGCCTATCCGTATCTGAGTTCAGGGCTACTTCAGTTTTACCAACCCAAACTTTTATGGCTTTTGCAAGAGAAGTTAATGCCACTGCAGGTTTGCATCAGGCATGGGCAAATATTCGGCTTCGGGTGAATTCGGATAGTTTTTATCCGATTTCACACAGTAATGCCGTGCAGGCTGGGCGCAGGGGTCAAACTTACCCTTCTGACGTCTTCTTTGTCCGTCCCTCGTCGCCTCCCACGATGCATTCCACTCGGCGCTCATGTGACTACAAACACTTCCTCCTTTAACTCGGAAGGAGTAAGTGTTTGTAGTCACGTGAGCGCCGAGTGGAACGCATCGTGGGAGGCGACGAGGGATGGACAAAGACGACGTCAGAAGGGTAAGTTTGTCCCCCCAGCCCGCACGGCATTACTGGGTGAAATCGGATAGTAACTATCCAAATTCACCCGAAGCCGAATATTTGCCCATGCCTGGTTTGCATGCCGATCCTGCTGCCAGGAATGCTTTTTTAATATCTGTCTACCTTCCTGTCCAAAGGATTAGAAAAGGAAACTGCGTCATCCATGGGAAGGGTGACATGTCTTGCAAGTCTCATGCATCAATTAAAAGGGCAGAAATCATAAGTTTTGAGTCCTCACTTAAAGGATACAGTTTAGTGAATCTGTTAGAAAAAGATTGTTTTTGTTCCACTTTACTCCACTCTTTTAGAGAAATGTCCTTCATAACTTTTATAAATGGGAAGTTAGTGGGATGTTTATCAAGATGGGGATAATATTTATCTGGTTCTTGTGGAGTGTCTTTCTCCTCTTCCCAGCTTATTGCTGATCTAATTTGTGCTACAAAAGCTGGAACTAAGGAAAAATCGAATCCAACAGGAAGTTGTCAGCTCGGCTAGACATATCGGTCGCCCAGCCACGCCAGCACTGATGACATCAGCGGCGCTCTGGCGGGGAGGCGCGCTTGCGCAGGTCAGCTGTGGAGTCAGGGTGGGCGTGTGTGCGGATAGCGTCGCGCCCCTTATACCCTTAGGAAGCATGTTAGCTGATGGCTGTCCGCTGACACGCATAGAGCCACCCCCGGATCCTGATTCGCTGGGCAGATTGGGGGTGTGGCTGTCCTGTCATCCCAGGCTTCTTTAGCCTCGTGCTGTCAAGTCTCTCATTGTCTATTCTAGCTAACACAACCTTGTGAAGGCTCCAGACCATAGTCAGTCCGTGTGTGCTTTGAACCGGCAGGACCCCGGGGATTTCACACTAGCTCAGGCCTTGATACTTATTATTATTATTATTATTATCTGTTGCCGACCTTGCCTGTATACTTACTCTGATTCCGTCTCCTGATTCTGTACTTTTGTCTATCTGATCTGTTGCCGACCTCTGCCTGAATACTCACTCCGATTTTGCCTACTGTATTTGTACCTGGCCTATCTGACCTGTTGCCGACTCGATTGCCTGACCATTCTATATCTGTATTTCAGTGTTAGTTTGCCTTCAACTATCACTGTTTGTAAGACATTTCCCTTCGGGGAACGTCTGATAGTGTCCCTCACACACTAGCAGATCGTTACATTAGAACAGACCACATTTATTATAGAGGAACTTTGCAAACAAGTGCAAAACCTCACTACAGCTGTTGCCAATCTGAGTAACACTGTAGCTGCGCAACAGCAGCAATTAGACGGATTGTCGCAGGTCGTCCGCACTTTACAACCGCAGCAGTCAGTCCAAGCGGCTCCACACATGCCAACGGTGGTAGAACCCAAAATTCCCTTACCCGAGAAATTCTCAGGGCACAGGAGTGATTTTGGTAATTTTAGGAATCGCTGTCAGTCGTATTTTGAAATGAGGCCTATTTCCTCAGGCAGTGAGCTTCAGCAAATCACCCTGATCAAAACGCTTCTACAGGGTGATTCCCAGACTTGGGCCTATAATTTGCCTCCCCAGCTTTGACGCTATGGCAATAATTTACGATAATCCAGATATGGCTGCTACCGCTGTGCGTAAACTCCGTAGTCTCCGTCAGGGACATAACACTGCTGAAGACTACGCAGCGGAATTTCGGAAATGGGCAAGTGCTTCTAGGTGGGAAAACTATGCTTTGCTTGACCAGTTTTTAATGGGGTTGTCCGATACAGTCTCAGAACTATTAATTGGTCATCCTGAGCCCCGATCATTAGACGAGGCCATTTTTCTGGCCATAAAAGTTGACCGCAGAATCTGCTACCACCACCAGAGCAGGTTACGGTCATTTTCTCGTAGTTCTGTTGTTACCCCCAGTATAAATCCTATTCATGCTGACGAACCTATGCAGTTAGGTCACGCCAAACTGTCTGATGTGGAGAAACAAAGACGGAGACAGGAGGGTTTGTGTCTATATTGTGGGGAGAAAGGGCATGTTGTGCAGAATTGTGCCAAAAAGTCGGGAGACTCCTCCGCCTAGGTTCTATCAGGGGTGTACCCCTAGGCGAGCTTCAAACACCCCAAAAATTTGATAAGTTGCTGCTACCCATTAGTGTCTCGTTAAAGGATTCTGAGTAGTGTTGGGCGAACAGTGTTCGCCACTGTTCGGGTTCTGCAGAACATCACCCTGTTCAGGTGATGTTCGAGTTCGGCCGAACACCTGATGGTGTTCGGCCTTTTTAGTTCGGGTTCGCCCGAACTACTCAATGCCCGCCGAACAGGGCCCTGTTCGCCCGAATATGGCCCCCCTATGGGGTCGCAGGCATAAGGGGGGAGCATGCCCCGATCGCGGGGGGGGGGGGGGGGGGGTCGGAAATTCCCCCCACCCCCTCCGCTAGCGCTCCCCCCTCTGTCCGCTTCCCCATAAAAAAAGTTTTCTGAAAGTTAATAGTACCGGTGGCTGGCTGCAGTGGTGTGAGTGAGGATGAGGAGTCCGACTAGGAGAGTGACGCGTTGAGGCCGGGCAGCGGGAGGTTCAGCGGTAGTACCCTTGTGGTACTTCCGCCCTTTCTCTGACCTCACGTCCTCTGCATACGAGGGTACGCGTCACGCGTACCCTCGTATGCGTCATCACGTAGAGGACGTGAGGTCAGAGAAAGGGCGGAAGTACCACAAGGGTACTACCGCTGAACCGCCCGCTGCCCGGCCTCAACGCGTCCTAGTCGGACTCCTCATCCTCACTCACACCACTGCCAGCCAGCCACTGCAGCCAGCCACCGGTACTATTAACTTTCAGAAAACTTTTTTTTTATGGGGAAGCGGGCAGAGGGGGGAGCGCTAGCGGAGGGGGTGGGGGGAATTTCTGACCCCCCCCCCCGCGATCGGGGCATGCTCCCCCCTTATGCCTGCGACCCCATAGGGGGGTCGTATTGCGGCATGTTCGGGGGTCCCATTGACTTCCATTGAGTTCGGGGTTCGGGCCGAACATGCTGAACATCTGGCCCATGTTCGGCCCGAACCCGAACATCCAGGTGTTCGCCCAACACTAATTCTGAGTTCTCCTCACAAGCCTTTATTGACTCAGGTGCAGCAGGAAATTTTATCGATCTTGACCTTGTAGGGAAATGGAATATTCCTTTAATACCTATGCAGCAAAAATTGTATGTAACGGGAATTGACGACTGTCCCTTACAGGATAAGCAACCTCTTTCCCAGACTGCACCACTTACTTGTCAGATTGGGCTCTTTCATGTAGAAGAAATGCAGTTTTATGTTCTCAAAATGTCTTCCTGCTTTATTGTTCTTGGTCTACCTTGGTTGCAAAAGCATTCTCCTCAAATTGATTGGCGGTCAGGGCAACTCACGTCCTGGTCTCCTTTTTGTCAGAGGAATTGCCTACAAAACTTGCCTCTCCAGTTGGTTTTAGGAGGAGTGCCTGCACAGTATGCTCATTATTCTGATGTATTCTCACCTCAATCTGCTGATAAACTTCCACCTCATAGATCCTTTGATTGTCCCATTGAGTTACGACCTGGTACTATGCCTCCTAGGGGTCATATCTACCCCCTGTCTGGTCCTGAGAAAACTGCCATGAAAGAATATATTAAAGAAAATTTAGAGAAGGGTTTTATCCGGCCTTCTAATTCTCCAGCGGGAGCAGGGTTTTTCTTTGTACAGAAAAAAGATGGTGGTCTTCGACCTTGTATTGATTATAGGGGTTTGAACAACATTACTATTAAGAACAGGTATCCCCTACCTCTCATTGAGGATCTGTTTGCCCAAGTTGCTGGAGCACAGATTTTCTCGAAACTAGATCTCCAAGGGGCATACAATTTAATCAGGACAGGAGGATGAGTGAAATACATAGTTACATAGGTATTTTGGTTGAAAAAAAGACATACGTCCATCGAGTTCAACCAGTATAAAGTACAACACCAGCCTGCTCCCTCACATATCCCTGTTGATCCAGAGGAAGGCGAAAAAACCCTTACAAGGCATGGTCCAATTAGCCCCTAAAGGGAAAAATTCCTTCCCGACTCCAGATGGCAATCAGATAAAATCCCTGGATCAACATCATTAGGCATTACCTAGTAATTGTAGCCATGGATGTCTTTCAACGCAAGGAAAGCATCTAAGCCCCCTTTAAATGCAGGTATAGAGTTTGCCATAACGACTTCCTGTGGCAATGCATTCCACATCTTAATCACTCTAACTGTAAAGAACCCTTTCCTAAATAAATGGCTAAAACGTTTTTCCTCCATGCGCAGATCATGTCCTCTAGTCCTTTGAGAAGGCCTAGGGACAAAAAGCTCATCCGCCAAGCTATTATATTGCCCTCTGATGTATTTATACATGTTAATTAGATCCCCTCTAAGGCGTCTTTTCTCTAGACTAAATAAACCCAGTTTATCTAACCTTTCTTGATAAGTGAGACCTTCCATCCCACGTATCAATTTTGTTGCTCGTCTCTGCACCTGCTCTAAAACTGCAATATCTTTTTTGTAATGTGGTGCCCAGAACTGAATTCCATATTCCAGATGTGGCCTTACTAGAGAGTTAAACAGGGGCAATATTATGCTAGCATCTCGAGTTTTTATTTCCCTTTTAATGCATCCCAAAATTTTGTTCGCTTTAGCTGCAGCTGCTTGGCATTGAGTACGATTATTTAACTTGTTGTCAATGAGTACTCCTAAGTCCTTCTCAAAATTTGATGTCCCCAACTGTATCCCATTTATGTATGGTGCTAGACCATTAGTACGTCCAAAATGCATGACTTTACATTTAATGCATGACTTTACATACTCAAGATGGTCACTACGAGTATTTAGTTATGTCGTTTGGTCTGTGCAACGCTCCCACAATCTTGCAAGACTTTGTAAAATCCATTTTCAGGGATGTTCTTGGCAGGTTCGTCATTGTTTATTTAGACGATATTCTTATTTTCTCCAATTCTTTAGATGTATATCGTCAGCATGTGAAATTTGTACTACAAAAACTAAGGGAGAATTCGCTCTATGCCAAGCTAGAGAAATGTGTATTCGAAGTCAAAGAAATTCCCTTCCTGGGATATATCATTTCCGACTCCGGGCTTCTGTGGATCAAAAGAAAGTCGCGGCAGTACTGGAATGGCCTCAGCCCCTAGGTCTAAAACCCCTTCAGAGGTTCTTGGGTTTTGCGAAATATTATCGCAAGTTTATTCGCAATTTTTCTTCCATTGTAGCTCCGCTAACTGATCTGACCAGGAAAGGAGCTGATCCTGCCAATTGGTCCCGTGAAGCCATTCGAGCCTTCTCTACCTTTAAAAAGGCCTTCTGTTCAGCCCCAATCCTAAAACATGCAGATGTTCTTCGTCCCTTTGTGGTCGAGGTTGACGCCTCTGAAGTAGGAGTTGGGGCCGTTCTGTCCCAATATTCCGGTCAGCCTGAACGATTGCATCCCTGCGCCTTCTTCTCACGGAAATTCTCTCCAGCTGAACGTAATTACGACATCGGTAATAGAGAATTGTTGGCAGTCAAAATGGCGTTTGAGGAATGGAGGCATTGGCTGGAAGGGGCAGAACATATCATTACTGTTTATACTGATCACAAAAACCTTGAGTATATAGGAAGTGCTAAACGGTTGAATCCTCGACAGGCCCGATGGGCTCTCTTCTTTTCTTGTTTTAGATTTATTATTACGTACAAGCTTGGTATCAAAAATGTGAAGGCTGACGCCTTCTCCCGATGTTTTGAACCAGAAGAATCTCTGTCTCCTACGCCCACCAATATTTTGCCCGATCATATTGTCATCTCCGCGGCAGAGTTGTCTCACGACCTGTTGGAGACACTGGCCCAGTTTCAAACAGACGCTCGTCCCGATAAGCCTCCAGAACTACTTTTTGTTCCTCTACATTTACGCCTTTCAGTTTTGCAACAGTTTCAATGTAGTAAATTAGCTGGTCATCCAGGAGTTGCTAGATCTCTGGAATTGCTCCTACGTCACCTCTGGTGGCCCTCTATTCGGGATGACTGTAATGACTTCCTTGCAGCGTGCACCGTCTGTGCACGAAGTAAACCTTCTAGGAAGGTTCCTGCTTGCACCCTGCAGCCTTTACCTGTTTCCAATGCTCCATGGACACATATTTCCTTGGACTTTATAGTGGATCTTCCCCCGTCCCAGGGAAAAACTGTGATTTGGGTGGTGGTTGATCGGTTCAGCAAGATGGCACACTTTAAACCACTGGAAAAACTGCCTTCTGCCAAAAAATTGTCTGACCTATTCATTGAAAACATCTTTCGTCTGCATGGGATTCCGGAAAACATAGTATCCGATAGAGGGGTCCAGTTTGTCTCTCAGTTCTGGAAAAGTTTTTGTCGTCACCTGGGTATAACCTTATCTTTCTCCTCGGGGTTCCATCCCCAGACTAACGGACAAACGGAAAGGGTCAATCAGTCTTTAGAGCAGTTTCTTAGATGTTATGTGTCTGACTCTCAGGAAGATTGGGTGCAATTTCTTCCCTTCGCGGAGTTCTCCCATAATAATTTACGAAATGCTTCTTCAAAAGTTTTCCCCGTTTCAAGTGGTCTTTGGGAGATCTCCCAAGTTCTCCTTTGTTCCGTCTTCTTCCACACCTTTTCCAGACATAGAGGATTGGGTGACAAAGACGCAAGCGATCTGGTCATCCGTAAATCAGAATTTAAAGAATGCAGTGGCCTTCTAGAAAGTACAAGCTGATTGTCATTGCTCGCCTCATAAGGAGTTTTTTCCGGGAGACCGAGTTTGGGTTTCTACTAAAAATATCGGTTTACGCCAACCTTCGGCTAAACTTGGTCCTAAATATGTAGGTCCTTATGTCATTTCTGAGAAAATTAATGATGTAACTTATAAAGTGTCTCTGCCGGCCTCCATGAGAGGGACCAAATGCTTTCGTGTTTCTCTTCTTAAATCTGCTGCTGATGCTGACTCTTCTCCTCCTCCCCCTGTAATCATTGATGGGGAACCTGAGTATGAGGTGGAGAGGATTCTAGATTCCAGGAGAAACAGAAACTCCTTACAATATTTGGTAGACTGGAAGGGTTATGGGCCAGAAGAGAGATCCTGGATTCCTGCTTCTAGTTTTCATGCTGATGAACTAATTTCAGAGTTTCATACATCTCACCCAGATAAACCTGCTTTAGCGTGTTCGGTGACCATGTCTCAGGGGAGGGGTAATGTCAGCTCGGCTAGACATACCTTCGCCGGTGTGGCCGGGACCTCCGGGTCGCTCAGCCACGCCAGCACTGATGACATGAGCGGCGCTCTGGCGGGGAAGCGCACTTGCACGGGTCAGCTGTGAAGTCAGGGCGGGCGTGTGCGCGGACAGCGTCGCGCCCATCATACCATTAGGAAGCGTGTCAGCTGACCGGCTGTCAGCTGACATGCATAGAGCCACCTCCGGAACCTGATTCGCTGGGCAGGTTGGGGGCGTGGCTGTCATCCCAGGCTTCTTTAGCCTCGTGCTGTCAGTCTCATGCTGTCTGTTCTACCTAACACAACCTTGTGAAGGCTCCAGACCATAGTCAGTCTGTGTGTGCTTTGAACCGGCAGGACCCCGGGGATTTCACACTAGCTCAGGCCTTGATACTTATTATTATTATTATTATCTGTTGCCGACCTTGCCTGTATACTTACTCTGATTCCGTCTCCTGATTCTGTACTTTTGTCTATCTGATCTGTTGCCGACCTCTGCCTGAATACTCACTCCGATTTTGCCTACTGTATTTGTACCTTGCCTATTTGATCTGTTGCCGACTCGATTGCCTGACCATTCTATATCTGTATTTCAGCGTTAGTTTGCCTTCAACTATCACTGTTTGTAAGACATTTCCCTTTGGGGAGAAGTTACAGAAGTAGTCCCGCTACAGAAGCTGATGGAGGCGGCTGAGCTGCTGCCATCTTCTCGAATGTTTCCTGCGCAGCTTGTTGAATAAAAGACATCACTTGTTGTGATTCTGACTCTTTATCCTTGCCAAGCTCCATGAAGCAAGCCTCATAGACCATTTTATCTGGCAGGGCTGGCTGTGCACATGACCAACACATTTATTTATCTGGCTGAGAATGTCTTCTAGGCTCTATAGGAGCTGGAACAGGAGATCTACTTCTACTGTAGTGAGAATGAGATCCTCTCCTTGATCTATACTCATAATAATCATAATATGGTGAATATCTCCTTTCACAAGATCTCCCTCTTGATCTGTGTCTGCGCCTTGCGGAACGACTTCTGCGCGATCCATAGTATGTACTTGAATAGTATAGATCAGGGGAATGCCTCCTGCTAGGAGATAGTCTCCTAGAAGAAGGATATCTTGTCTGCTTTTGGGAGGAAAGCCCACCACTTCCTACAAGCATTCTTAAAGCTTTTATGAATGTTTATCCTGCTGGTGCCTCTGTTCCACATTTAAACACACTGTGTCCACTCCTGGTGGAGGGGAGTGCTACCCCCATTCTTGGTTCTTTTCTACAGAGAGCGACTTCTTAGCCCTGAGTGAGGACAGGCCTAATCTCCTCACCCGCCTTTATAGTGGTTGCCTGAACGGCAACCCATGTTTGTGAGTATATTTTCTCTCACTTTACCATTAAATCATTTGTCTCAATATACTACACTATATTGGGCTCTCGGTTTTCTCTTTTACGTCTCCTAGAAGAATGTCTCTTAGGTGATTGTCTCTTTTCTTTATGAGAATTTTCCCCCTATGCTTGGTAGGTGATCTTCTTTTAGATGAGCTTGCATCATAAGAAGAGTATACAGCAGACGGACCCCTTGCAGACTTTGATCTTGACTGTGACTGGACCGGCTTTGAGGACAGGTGACCTTTAGTCACCTGCTGTCCTTCTCCCTCATGTGGACTGTGGAGACACAAAAAAGAAATATGTTCCACTAAGAAACCCGCTTCTATAAGGAAGAATGCTCTCTCTCTCTCTTTTTTTTTTTAATAGGTACCCTGTGCCTTTAAAAATAATGTAAAATGACTCCCTTGTGCTCAATCCCCAAATAAACAGAGGAAAGCGTAACCAACAAGTCATTCCTTTACCTCTCCTGCGAAACAGAATCCTGTGCTTGCATCTGATGATCATCCTCCATCTGACAATAGATATACATTATTTAATATGCAGCCAATAAAAAAAGGAAACATATTACCTGCGTAGTCTTCTATTAAACATACCTCTAGAAGCGGAAAGAAGATACTTCAGTCCACTGGATGCTCTAAGTATCCGTCCAGAACTCCAGGAAAGCCTGTGGAAAGACACCGAGCAGAGCGGTACCGCAGCAGAGACGCTGCCACCCGCTCTAGCATTTCTAAACAAAACCTCCTTCCCCCGGAAGAGACCTGCCGCCTCCTCCACCAATCAGGGAGAACCACGCTAGATCTCCCGAGACTCCCTGCTTAATAGCAAAGCGGGCGGTGGCCAGCGACAGATAGAGTACGGCGGAGGAGTCTGGCAAACCCCACGCCAGTCTCCGCCCCAGGGGGGCACAAAAGCGCAACTAATGGTGGGAGACCCACCAGCATGTTTAAATCCCATTTTGGGGTCGCACTGCTTGCTGCCAAGATGGGAGAGGCTGAACCCGTCCTGTAAGTACGCCAAAAATCAATGAAAGTAAACAAAAAAGGTGCAATAGAACTAATAAGAAAAAAATAAGAAAAAAAGAAAATGGAACTATCCATTCTAGGACAGAAATAGAAAATGGCGGGTGGTGTTAATTTTAATTGAAATTATAGCTGAACTGTCCCATCGGGTTCAGGTGACGGGGCCTAAACCCGTCAGTATGCCGACATCTCTGTCCAGGAAAGAACGTTCTAACTAGGCTTAGTACCATATGTACCCATATTTATCTCATCATGTCACTTCAGTTCAGGGACTTTAACACTTTATAAACCAATGCACTGAGTAGCATGATAAAATCCTCAGCATTCTGTGTAAATATGGTAAAAAAAAACAAAAAAAAACAAAACAAAACAACATGCATCAGAACATTTGGAGCCAATACATTTTCCACACTCAACACAAGTGTCTGATAAGCTGTGACTTATGGCAAAAACATTTCCCACACTCAGCACATGAATAGGGCTTCTCACCAGTGTGAGATCTCTCATGGCCGACAAGATTCGACTTACTCACAAAACATTTCCCACACTCAGCACATGAATAGGGCTTCTCACCAGTGTGAGATCTCTCATGCCTGACAAGATTTGATTTCCGTGCAAAACATTTCCCACACTCAGCACATGAATATGGCTTCTCACCAGTGTGAGATCTCTCATGTTGGAGAAGGTCTGAATTCCGTGCAAAACATTTCCCACACTCAGCACATGAATAGGGCTTCTCACCAGTATGAGATCTCTCATGTCTGACAAGATGTGATTTACCTACAAAACATCTTCCACACTCAGCACATGAATAGGGCTTCTCACCACTATGAAATTTCTCATGTGTGACAAGATATGATTTATAAGCAAAACATTTCCCACACTCAGCACATGAATAGGGCTTCTCACCAGTGTGGGATCTCTCATGTGTGACAAGATATGATTTCTGAGCAAAACATTTCCCACACTCAGCACACGAATAGGGCTTCTTACTAGTGTGAGATCTCTCATGTATGACAAGATTTGATTTCCATGCATAACATTTCCCACATGTGGAACAGGAATAAGACCCTCCAGCATGGGGAGAGCTGTGCGGGATATGAGGCCCCTCAGGGTTAGACAGGTGAGGGGAGTCTGGGGGAATATTTGGGGTCACCCGGATATCTGCAGGAGACTCTTGTCCAGTGACATCATCCATTGTACAGTCTGTGGATACAGAGAGATGAGTCTCTGAGAAGTTCCTGATGCCGGGACTCCACCCTGCAAATAGAGAAACATCATCACTTCCTGTTAGATAATTCTGAGGGGAGGAACAATTATCATTAGGGATGAAAGGAAAGAGGATGGTCGGCACTGCTGTACAACTTCCTTTATTTGGCAATGTGCAGGCAAGTAGGCTGTGTGTTACATCATCACCTCACAGTCCATAAGAAGAGACTAAACAGGTACAGGTGCGGGGGTGGATAATGGTGGGTGCTGGTTGCTGGGAGCCTGATGGCAGTTTCACACACAAGCGCTTCTTCAGAGGCTATGACAAGGGGGCGGGGCTATATCTGCTGTAGTTGGAGAAAGTGCTTTACTGTAATAGTAACCTGCAATCCAAGAATACAGTGTGGGGAGGTCAGGGAGAGCGAGGCCAAACAACACGGCCGCTATTCCTAATGGAATTACAAGTCCTGCTGCAGCAGCTAATTATACAAGCCACTAACATAATATTCCATGATGAATATAGGTCAGGCCATGCAGAGCAGAGAATCTGGCTGACCTCGTCCACATATACAACAAGGACTGCCTGATTAGGGGAAGCTGGGGTTAGGGAGGTTTAAAAGTTAACTTAATATTTCCTCTGTGCACGCTACACGCGTTAGTGGCAGCATAGCGTGCGTTACTTAGCAACGGCCATTGCCTTGACTTGCCCCGTGGTAGTAATGTATTGCTCCTGCGATCCTTCAATAGATTAGCCGCTATGTAGCGTGTACAGAGGAAATAAGTTGCGCTGCTCTATTAGCACACATAACAGTAGTTTAGCAGCTCTATAGTTAGTGAATGAACCCCATTGTGTTTTATAGCATGTAATTAGTAACTGTTGAATTGAAGTGAGAGAGGAGAGAGTCAGGAATAGATACGGCACCTATTCTGCTGAACTTCTGAGACACAATCTCCTCCCCAGTTCTCCTTGAATGTCACTGTTGCCCATCCTGTAATGGCCAATCTCCCTGTTTCTTTTAAATTATAACTTTTAAACCTTCCTAACCCCGGCTCCCCCTAATAGCTAACAGCGCTATAGCCAGTGAATCAACTCTATTGGCCACAATCCATTAAGATCATTCTGGTGATAACAATGCAAATGAAAACATCACCACACATCGATCTGTATTTTAAGTGTTAATTCACTAAAGAAGCTTGCCTTATTAACATGTAGTGATAAGCGTTCACAGAGAGAGTGCTGTCTTATCACTCCAGTCCTGAAGTTTTCACCTTTGTAGTTATTCTCACATGCAGTAGGTAGGGAGGGGAGGAGAACACCCAGGAAAGATGTAGCTCCACCCCCTGCTGCCAGGACGATTACAGCAAGGCTGGGTCGGACAGCAAGGGAAGGAGAGAGAGGCTGTGGCTGTGCAGCTAGGTCTGTGTGTGTTTCTATGTCTGTGTCTGAAAGTGTGTGTGGGGAACCTGTCCTGTTAAACCTCTGTATGATCTTGGCCACCGTGCTGCAGCTCAGTGTCAGAGTGTTGGCAATATTCTTATAACCTAGGCTATCTTTATTTGGAGCAACAATTATTTTTTAAGTTCCTCAGAGAGTTATCTGCCCTGAGGAGCCATACTGAGCTTCCAGTGACCAGTATGAGGGAGTGTGAGAGCGATAACACCAAATGTACCACACCTGCTGCCCATTCACACCTGAGACCTTGTAACACTAACCAGTCACATGACCTCAGGGAGGGAAAGGGCCTGAACCAATTCCCTTCCTCTGCTAAGTTCTCTCCTAGGACATCATTTTTCATCTTCTGTTTAAAATGACTTCTCAACACTCTGCAAATGAAAAAGAACTGTAAAATAATTTTGAGTTTTTTGTTGCTTGCTGGTGGCTTAAAAGGCCATTTATTGATAAGATATGAAAATATCACCAAAGGGAAAACTTAGGAAATAAGGGAATTGGATTGGGCCCTGAAATGTCTGAGTAGAATTTTGACATTTGTCACTTAGGGGTGTCCTCACTTTTGTTGCCAGCAGTTTATACATTAATGGCTGTGTGTTGAGTTATGTTGGTGGGACAGCAAATCTACACCGTTATACAAGCTGTACACTGACTGCTTTACATTGTATCAAAGGGGTAGATTCATGAAACTCTGGTAATATTACCCCACATACTGAGAGGAAGATGATCTATACTGTGCCCAGCAGGGACATACAGGGGTTAGACAAAATAATGGAAACCCCTAAAATTTGGCATCATAATCTTTGAACATGCTTTAAGCAATCAACATTTGATCATCATCAAATTTTTTTTGTTTATTATTTCTGTTATTTGATATGTTTAATTAAAATAATTTTTTTTGCAGATATTTAAACAAAAGTTGGTTATAATTTGTTGGTGCTCGCATGGTTGGCGCTACTGTAACAGAAACTGCCCGAATGCTTGGCATTTCAAGAGGTACTGTCTCTAAAGTAATGACTGTCTTTGAAAGAGAAGGAAAAATGTCCTTAGCAAAGCACAGTTGTGGCCGAAAGTCGAAGTTGTCTGAGAGAGACTGTTGGACTCTAAATCAAATTGTTAGAAAAACTCGCAAGACCACGGCCCCTAAAATCACTGCAGAGCTGAAAAAACACCTACAGAACCCAGTTTCCACAAAAACTATTCGTCGGGAGCTGCACAAATCTGGATTCCATGGAAGAGCTGCAATTAGAAAACCTCTGCTCTCAAAGACAAATGTTTCAAAGCGTTTAGAGTGGTGTAGAAACCACCAGAATTGGTCCCTTGAGCAGTGGAAAAATGTGATTTTCTCTGACAAAATCATCGTTTACCTTATTTCCGACCTCCGGCCGAGTGTACGTTTGGAGACAGCTGAAAGAAGCATTTCATCCAGACTGCCTTCTCCCAACCGTAAAACATGGTGGGGGTTCTGTTATGATCTGGGGTGCTATTTCTTGGAAATCCACCGGGCCAATGATTTCCCTTCATGGAAGAATTAAAAGCCGAGACTATTTAGGAACTTTGGGCGACCAAGGTCATCCTATGGTTCAAGAACGGTTTCTGGAGGGGAATGCCATCTTTCAAGATGAGAATGCCCCAATCCATACAGCTAGAATTGTTAAAGAATGGCACGCGGAGCATTCTAATGAACATAGTTGAGCATAGTTGAGCAATTGTGTTGTATATCTTATTGCTATTAACTGTATTGTTGTATCTATAGTCTGTTACCTGTATTGTTCTGTCACCCCTGTTATCATTGTCTGTAATCCTATTTATTGTACAGTGCTGCGTAATATGTTGGCGCTATATAAATCCAATAAATAATAATAATAATCTCATCTGGCCACCACAATCCCCAGACCTCAACATTATTGAGCATTTATGGTCGTTATTAGAGATTCAAGTAAGAAGTCGATTTCCACCACCATTGTCTCTAAAAGAACTGAAGGGTGTTTTAACTGGAGAATGGGCTAAAATTCGTTTGGTAACAATTCACAATTTGTATGAATCAATACCTCGGAGAATTGAGGCTGTAATTGCTGCAAAAGGTGGACCTACTCCATATTATAATATATTTTGCGGATTTTCAATGTGTTTCCATTATTTTGTCCAACCCCTGTATTTGTTAGTTTATTAAGGATATTGGGCCTGATTCACAAAGCGGTGCTAACAGTTAGCACGCTAGTGAAAAGCCCTTTATCACACCTAAACTCCGTTTAGGCATGATAAGTTTAGGTGTGATAAGTTTAGGTGTGATAAGTTTAGGCATGATAAGTTTAAGCACCAACTGGGTTAGCACCGCAGTGCACAGCTGATCAAAAGTTTTGCGCTAGCAAAGTCTGGTGCACTTCGCATAGAGTTTAATGGCGCTGCTTTGCATGTGGGACTTTGCACGCTATCTACACTTATGTAAACTTAGCATGCCTAAACTTATCACACCTAAACTTATCACGCCTAAACTGGCTTTTCACCAGCGTGGTGCAATGGTTATCACGCCTAAAGTCTCTAACTGGGTTAGCACCACTTTGTGAATCGAGCCCATTGACTATCTAATTTTATCACTCACCAATTCCCATCTCTGCAATAATGTCTTCTTTCATAAATGTCCTCATCACGTCCCTCTCCTCCATAGACTGCTGATCACTCCTCACATACGCCTCTTCTTCTTCCTCTTTCTTTATCCTCATCATGTCGCCCTCCTCCA
Source organism: Hyperolius riggenbachi (assembly GCF_040937935.1). Lineage (NCBI taxonomy): Eukaryota > Metazoa > Chordata > Amphibia > Anura > Hyperoliidae > Hyperolius > Hyperolius riggenbachi. The sequence goes on from NC_090655.1 coordinate 275,756,015, forward strand.
AAGACTGCTGATCACTCTTCACATACGCCTCTTCTTCTTCCTCTTTCTTTATCCTCATCATATCACCCTCCTCCATAGTCTGCAGATCACTCCTCACATACATCTCTTCTTCTTCCTCTTTATTTGTCCCCATCATGTCACCCTCCTCCATAGACTGCTGATCACTCTTCACATACGTCTCTTCTTCTTCCTCTTTCTTTATCCTCTTCATGTCACCCTCCTCCATAGACTGTTGATCACTCCTCACATATAACTCTTCTTCTTCCTCTTTCTTTATCCTCTTCATGTCACCCTCCTCCATAGACTGCCGATCACTCCTCACATACGTCTCTTCTTCCTCTTTATTTGTCCCCATCATGTCACCCTCCTCCATAGACTGCTGATCACTCCTCACATATAACTCTTCTTCTTCCTCTTTCTTTATCCTCATCATGTCACCCTCCTCCATAGACTGCTGATCACTCCTCACATATAACTCTTCTTCTTCCTCTTTCTTTATCCTCATCATGTCACCCTCCTCCATACACTGCTGATCACTCCTCACATACGTCTCTTCTTCCTCCTCTTTATTTGTCCTTATCACGTCCCCCTCCTCCATAGACTGCTGATCACTCCTCACATACGTCTCTTCTTCCTCTTTATTTGTCCCCATCATGTCACCCTCCTCCATAGACGGCTGATCACTCCTCACATATGTCTCTTCTTCTTCCTCTTTAACCACAGCACTTACATGTATCAGTTCTCCACCCTAATCACACAAAAGAAGAAGCACTTTATAATGTGAACACAGGTAACAGCATAGACAACAGGAAACAATGTTACATAGTTTGGGGTCTGTAATGACATTCAGTTCCACTCACCTGATAATAGTGGGGGGTGGGGGGATCTTCCTGTAGACAACCCTGGGAATAAAGAGGACCTGTACATCTCTCTGGTAGGATTCTGTTAGTGCATACATCTGTAGGAAACACACACTGACTGAATACATTGTCTGTGTTCACTAGATGATGGGGATCTAGGTGGACAATCCTAGGAATAAAGACGACCTGTACATGTCTCTGGTGGGTTTCTGTTAGTGGATATATCTGTAGGAAACACACACACTGACTGAATACTATGGGCTCAATTAACTAAGTGTTACCACATTGAAAAGTAAAAATTACCGACTAATGAGGTAAATTACCGGCTTGTGCAGTGAATACGTCAAAAAAAATGTTCATTCACTTAGATTAGAGCATTTGGTAAAACAAATAAAATGTTGGGTATTTTTAAGACCTGGCTGGACCTGTCGATAACTAGAACTCAGCACATGGTAAAATTGACAGACAAGGGAGAAAGCAAATAGGAAGAGCTACCTGGTCCTGCTACTCACCTCATTTGATCAGATGCACTGCTGGGCGGTAGAGATTGCCCACAAATACAAATTTACTGCAAATGTTTGCTCCATAGACTTAAATAGCAGGCGAACGGCCAACAAAGTTAGCGGGTAATAGCAAAGCCCCCTTAAGTGCTAGAAACACCAAATTTACAGGGTATGTAGAGGGGGGCAGTGGGTACAAGAGGGGAAAACATTCAAATTGACCTTATAGTTTTTGAGAAAATCAGTTTTAAAAGTTTAGTTTTAAAAGGAACTTTATTTATTTGTAGAAACAGAAATAAGCTAAAAGACCTGCAGACCCACACAGGGATTATATTATTAAATTGTAAAAAATATCATATAAGATGTAAGATGTGAATCAAACATAAATGACGTACCAAAAGGCTTCAGAATCTATGGAGGTAACATGATAAGCCTGTATTGTCTAGCCAAGCGATCCATGGGGACCAGCTGTTACAGAAGCCCAGCATATTAGCTGTAACCTCAGCTGTTATATGGGCAGCCAACATCATCTCAGAAACAGGGGTATAGACTTTGCTAACAGGGAGGATTGGGGTAAGCCAGTTCCTTGCTAGAACCCTTCAGGCAGTACAGGCTTTGCATTGGATGAGCTTGTGAGCTGGGAATTTAGGCCTGTGTGGTTTATCACCTAAAATGGAAAATATTCGGGCTAATGGGAATTTGGCGACCCAACACACTCTTAACCGATTTCCAAATGTGCTTCCAATACCGTTGAGCCCCAGGAGAGGCCCACCATTTATGCCACAGTGTGCCCACCTCTCCACAATTACAAAAGCAAAGGGGGGACCTAGATGGGTGCATCTTATTAAGCCTATCAGGGGCAAAGTAAGTTCACTACAACAACTTTATGTAACACTCAAGAGTGGAATAATACATACTATGTATAAAGTCTCGCAACAATGCCCCTATCTCATTGATAAAACCTTCCCAGAATCCTCTTCCCATTTAAGAAGAATGGAGGACTTTTCTGGAAATTTAGGGTCATTCAGAACTGTGTAAAGTAGTGATATTAAGTCCTTCTCCAAAGGGGTATTTTTGCAAAGGACCTCGAGAAATGAATAGGTCATGGTATGTCCTGTATTAGCCAGTGATTTGTGAGAGTGAAAAACTTGGTTGATGCTAAAGAATTCTCTAATCGGTGGATGAAAAGTCGATATAAAATCACTGGTGGGCATAATTCAGGAATGCCGAAAAAATTTGCTGAGAGTAAATTTACGACTTGACCACCAGTGAAATGCTTCTGGGGATTGCCTGGGTCCAAAGTCGGGATTCAGGGAAAGTTCTGTCAGCAAAGCAACCAGGGACAGTAAGGAATATTAATACCTTGAGATATTCCATACAGCTAGTGATGGGGCTGGAGTTGGGGGTCATTTTTTGACCATAGGGATATTGATTAACTTATCCCACATTATACCTATCAGTGAAGAAGGTGGCAGGAGGCGGAGCTTCACCCATAGAGGAGTGTGGTTGGTAGTGTTAGCCAGGGTGAGCTGAGCTATCGGTGAAGCTGTATAATAACCTATTACTGAGAGCATACCCGCTCCCCCAGAGGGTTTAGGCAGCGTAAGAATGTGGCTGGGAATTCTGGGACGTTTACCACTCCAGAGGAAAAGTGCACACTGATGTTAGAGCTTATTGATGTCTCCCAAAGCCACTCTAATGGGCAGGACCCGAAACAGATAAAGTATTCTAGGAAGTAACGTCATTCTGATGGAATACATTTTGTCTGAGAAGGAAATATTGAACTTGCTTCAGGTCTGCAAATCATTAGCTAATTTGGAAAACATACTGGGATAGTTTCATTAATAAAGGTCAGAGGGGTTACTCGCCAGAATAATAATCTGATAATTCATGAATTTATTTTGGTAGGTTAAGCTGAGAGAGGCAGCTAAATCTTTTCCTTTCTGCGCTGCCATGGCTGTCAGCATAACCTCTGATTTGTCTAAACTGAGGCAGAATCCGGAGAAGGCCGAGAGGAGTCTCAATAAGTCGGGTATAGCTGTATGGGGACTTGCTAACGTTAATAAAATGTCATTCGTAAAGAGACTAGTTTTATAAACTTTACGATTTTAAAAGTTTGAGTGCAGAGGGAGGGAAATGTTTCCCTGCCCGCCAGCTTAAGCGGTTAATAGCAGTGCCCCCTTACATGCTAGAAATGCCAAATTTGCAGGGTATGTGAGGGAGGACAGTGGGTACAAGAGGGAAAAAAATTCAAAAAGTCTTTTGCAATATTGCAATCTTCTTTACATTGAATGAAGATCTCTGAGCAGCCACCACTGTCACACACCGCCGCTTCTGCTGCCAGCTCTCAGCTATACTAAGTATAGCTGAGAGCGCATCCTGATAGGACACTTAACCGCCAGCTCCTGCTGTCACCCCCACCCCGCACATCTGTCACCCCCACCCATGCTGGCATCTAGTACACCCATGGGTGATAGGTGTGAGCAGGGGGAGAGGACAGCGGGAGCCGGCAGTAAAACGTCGGCATAGGACGCGCTCTCAGCTATACTCTGTATAACTGAGAGCAAAGCATCTTTATATTGGTTCTCTAACAGACCCATGGGGATCAGGAGGATTCCTATTGGTCTGTTAAGGAACCAATGGGGAGCCTTGGAGGGAAATATAAAGATGCTTTGCTCTCAGTATAGCTGAGAGATGGCGGTGGGAGCGGCGGTGTGCGGTGGTGGTTGAGCAGAGATCGATGTAACAGAAGATTGCAAAATAGAGGATATTTGCGAGGGATCATTTCCGAGGATATTGGCATGGGAACTTTTTAAAAAAGGAACGGGTAAGTATTTCTGGTTAATTAAGCACATTAAGGGACTCTTTATGACAGTATTTTACTTAACCCTTTGTGGAACTTGGTAAGGGGGATGGGCATCTGGGGGTCCCCTTTTTAAAAGGGACTCCCAGATGACACCATGAACCCCTCTCACCCCAGTGTCCCTGAGGTGGGGAAGAGCCACTTGTACATGGATTGGACAGGTGCTCTGGGGGAGGAAGGGGTAGGCTTGGCCACCCCTCCCCCCCAGAGCCTCCACATACCATGGACCATGCGGGCTGGCATAGCTCAGGGTGCAAAGCCCCACACGGCAGGGGCTCCGCATACTGGCTATCCCAGCCTGCATGAGGCTCGGGAGGGGGGAACGCACGTCATTTTTTTTTTAAATTTACCACACAGAACTTTAAAAAAATACATTTATATACATGTTATTACATTATCTCTCATTTTAGCGCAGTGACTTTGCTATAGGTTGCTATTTTTCCATGAACTTTAATGATTTTCTCAAAAACTATAAGGTCTTTTTTGAAAAAATGTTTCCTCCTGTACCCTCTGTCCTCCCACACATAGCCTGCAAATTCTAGTATGTAAGGGAGCTTTGCTACTAACCGCTAAAGTCAGCAGCCAGTGACTTCAATGTAAAAATGCGAACGTTTTTTTGTTTTTTGTTATTTTAAAAATGTGTGTTAAATGCGAACGTCAAACAGCCGATGATTGTCAGGAACTGTTCAGGCCATTTCTACTGGTCGGGACATCAGAAAAAGATACAACAAGATACAACAGCAGCAGACATTTACAGAGGCTTCCCTGTATCCCTTTAGACATGCAGATCTATATACTGGTACACAGAAGAGCCCCTTTAGTGGAATGCATACACATCTAAAGGGATGCAGGAAGCCCTTTACTCTCTAGTAAGCTGTCACACAGGAATGGGTTATGCAGACACTTGTAGGAGAGAACCTCAGCTTGCTGCAGAGACCTCCTTCACAGCTGTGAGACTTCTGCATTACCGAGCAGGTCTTACTGAACTGAAGCAACATTTCTCAGTACATTACCTATTACAGCATGTGTGACAATCTTAGTGAATTTGGAGAAAAAAGTCTAAAATACAGAATGCTGTATTTCCCCAACCTCTTTTCTTTTTTTGCTAAACAGCCCTTAGTGAATTGAGGTCATTGTCCGTTTGTGTTTATCAGATGAGGGGGATCTAGGAGGACCCCAAGCGCTGCTTTCTCCATTACAAGAAATAAAAAAAATATCTTCTTACCCGGTGATGTGAGGGGCGGCTGATTCTCCAGCATGGTGTCCTTGTAGAGGTCCTGGTGTCCTTCTATATACTGCCACTCCTCCATGGAGAAATAGATGGTGACATCCTGACATCTCATAGGAACCTGACACACACAATAATACAGTCACCATCCAGACACACCCCTTGCTGTTATTGGATAATGTCCCATAATTCCCAGCACCGCTCACCTTTCCTGTCAGCAGCTCTATCACCTTCCTAGTGATTTCCAGTATCTTCTGCTTGTTGTGTCCCTCAGATATCAGGGAGTGAGGTGGGGGCACCGTGATGGTCACATGATCACCAGACTTCACTGGAGGAAATTTCTGTATGGAAAGACCAGCATTAATGTCACATGATCTCCCAGAATCCTCCTTACCTTTCTGGTCAGGTGTGTTTTATTAATAGAGATAAGAGTGATGTCATGTGACCTCCCAGAGTCCTCCTCACCTCTCCAGTCAGCAGACAGATGATCTCCAGGGTGAGGTTGAATATCCTCTCGGTCATGTGACTCTGGTCCTCCTCCATCCTCAGTGATGTGGTCATGTGATCTGTACAGGATGCTGCTGCCTTTGGATAGATAATAAGGTGAGGATAATCTAGGTTATACAGCTGTCAGTGGTAAAACTACCAATACAGGACCCCCCTCCCCCCAGCACTCCCCATTGCTGTCACTTGTGGGTTGTGGGGCCATGCAGAGTATTGCAGGAAAGCATAATAAGCTGGTTTATAGCTACCTGTGCACTATACTCACAGCGGGCTGCAGTCCTGTCCTCCCTCTGCCTCCTCTCCAGCTGGCCTTCTCTCCTCACATCCCCCTCCCACTGTTACCATTCCTGTGATGTTACAGCAGTGCTGGTAGTGGTAGATGGATGAGGATATGAGGAGAGGCAGAGACTGAGGCTAATGGGAGCAGAGGACTGGAGCACACTGTGACAGCTAGCTATAAACCAATGTAATCCTTCCTATTACTGCTCTGCATGGAGGTGGGGGAAGGGAGCAATACTGGAGTGTGGGCATGGCTATACTGGGGGAGAAGTGGCATTACTGGGGTGGGGGATATTACATACTGGAGGATCATGGCAATGCTGGGGGACACAGGGGGACATGGCTATACAGGGGAGAAATGGCATTACTGGGGTGGGGGACATTACATACTGGAGGATAATGGCAATGCTGGGGGACACAGGGGGGACATGGCTATACTGGGGGAGAAATGGCATTACTGGGGTGGGGGACATTACATACTGGAGGATAATGGCAATGCTGGGGGACACAGGGAGGACCTGGCTATACTGGGAAAGAAATGGCATTACTGGGGTGGGGGGCATTACATACTGGAGGATAATGGCAATGCTGGGGGACACAGGGGGGACATGGTTATACTGGGGGGAGAAATGGCATTACTGGGGTGGGGGACATTACATACTGGAGGATAATGGCAATGCTGGGGGACACAGGGGGGACATGGCTATACTGGGGGGAGAAATGGCATTACTGGGGTGGGGGACATTACATACTGGAGGATAATGGTAATGCTGGGGGACACAGGGAGGGCATGGCTATACTGGGGAGAAATGGCATTACTGAGTTGGGGGACATTACATACTGGAGGATAATGGCAATGCTGGGGGACACAGGGGGAGCATGGCTATACTGGGGGAGAAATTGCATTACTGGGGTGGGGGACATTACATACTGGCGGATAATGGCAATGCTGGGGTACACAGGGGGGACATGGCTATACTGGGGAGAAATGGCATTACTGAGGTGGGGGACATTACATAGTGGAGGATAATGGCAATGCTGTGGGGCACAGGGGGGGGGGAGGGGGCATGGCTATACTGGGGAGAAATTGCATTACTGGGGTGGGGGACATTACATACTGGAGGATAATGGCAATGCTGGGGGACATGGCTATGCTGGGGGACATGGCTATACTGGGGGAGAAATGGCATTACTGGTGTGGGGGGACATTATATACTGGAGGATAATGGCAATGCTGGGGGGGGGGGGGGGGGAGTATGGGTACACTGGGTGTACACTGCTTTATTGGGGTGGGGAATTGCTCACCCACAGCATAAATTGAATACAGCAGGGAGTTGACCAGTCAGCACCCGGCCCCTGAAAAAGGTGCAGGAAACATGCAAAAAATCAAGAACAAATGAGCCGCAACCTGGATTTAAAGGCTATAAAAGCGCAAATTATTATTGTATCACTGAATAAAAGCAGAATGTTTCGGCACACAGGCCGTTGTGAAGTGCATGAATGAACTGAAGCGAGAATATGCAGCCAAATAGATCAGCAGGGCTGCCAGGCAACTGGTATTGCTTAACAGGAAATAAATATGGCAGCCACCATTGTTTTCTCACTACAAGTGGTCCTTTAAAGAAAAGCATTTATTTGTTACACCTGATACAAATCCTGCAATAAATCTGCATTATGCCAACTTCCTGCTTTCGTGGAAGCAGACATATTGATAACATCCTGTGTTTACAAATTAGCTGCTCTGCTGTGCAGAGAAGATTCTTGAGCTGACAAAGCTGAGAGATCAAATTACAACTTGTGATAAGTCACAGATGAGGGGGAGTTAGTAGACAGGCTAAACTCTCTTAATACATACAGGGTGCATTTCTCTGTGTTTTCCTGCTGTCCTGTGCAAGAGTTCAGGTCCACTATAAATGAAATCTGCACTAGGAGCAGCGGCTGGATAGTGTACTGGATATAGGAAACAGAAGGATCGGACCAGCACCATATAGGTTACATCATTCATTTACATAAATAGGATAGAGAGTGTGCTGGGGTAACACAAATAGCACAACACAAGAGAAAGTACCCTGTATAGCTCCACACTGACCGCAACAAAAAATCTAAAAAATCTTTATTAAATTACAATCCAACACAATTAAAAGCAATGAAAAAAATCAGGAAAGGTGAAATGAGTGGTGTCCTAAATCAATAATCAAAATACAAAATCCCAGGTCCTCCTCATCCAAAGTGTTATATATGCAATGTAAACAAATCACACGTGATAAACATCAATTAAAAAAATCAATATTGTTCAAAAAATGACAAATCAAAAGATGCAAGGGAAAAAAAATCCAGCAAAAATAATCAGCAAATCAGGAGAACAAGTGTCACAAGCCGCCCCAGAAGGGGTAAATAGCAATAATGTTAGATAAAGATAAACATCTATAATGTAAAGTGCAATAGCAGCAATAAAGAATAAAAAGTAAAGTGCTCACGTGTAATCAGGGCTGTGGAGTCGGTACAAAAATCTTCCGACTCCTCAGGTTAGGATTCCACCGACTCCGACTCCTCTAATTTGCATATTGCAATCTTGTTGATTGAAAGTATGTAACATAAAATGCATCTCTTAACTGCCAGCGCTTAGGAATTCTAAAAGACAACTGAACTGAGAGGGATATGGAGGCTGCCATATTTATTCCCTTTTAGACAATACCAGTTACCTATAACGTAACGAAAGACAGAGGCGCCAAAAGAATAAAAACAGTATTTAAAAGGTTTAAAAATGCTTAGGAGGCAGTGGTGGACTTACCTCCTGTAAGCAGACACAACAAGCTGTGTATTTGGAACAAAATAAATTTATTGGTACACTCCGGGGGGTAGTCGCAACGCGTTTCGCAGGCAAGACCTGCTTCCTCAGGCAATGATATACGGAGTACACAACTGGGGACAAGAGGCATGATTGGTGTATGAACTCGGACATATGCATAGGTAAGTATAACAGACAGATACTGGTCACACATGTATAGGTAAGTACAACAGATATATGATGACATATGCATAGGTGAGTATAGCAAATATATGGTGGTATAAATATACGTGTACATTGATATGTGTGGTGCTCGCATCATTCAGTGTTATTTGTTGCTGTAGTGGGGGGTAGAGGAAGGTATTAGTGTGTGAATGGAATGGCCTTGGAGAGCCATGGGGAGGGTGAGGATTTATTTTTTGTATAAAGATATAAGTGTATATGGGTCGGTGGATGGGGGGGGTAAATAGGTGTGTATATAAGGGCAAAGGGAAAGGGAGAAGGTGGTATATGGTATGTATACTACAGGTATAAGATGTGTGGGGAGGGGTGATAGTGTTGGACTCGCTATGGGGTGTGGGGGAGAGGAGGGGGGAGGGAGCCCAGTGTGCGTGTCCCTGTGGGGACGAGATGAAGATTGTAATGAGAATCCTGTTTAACAGCATAAATACCTGTATAGCGACAATGTGGGATAATGTGCAAGTTCCACTTACCAGCAAAGAGTCCGGGTAACACCTGGCGCCTCGTTGCCATGGTGTCCCGGATCTGCTGTTATAGTGGCGTTCTTGGGCCTATCAGAGTGCGGGGGCCGGCTCCTGAATTCCCGCCTCGCGGGATCACATGATCCGTGCCAGGCTTCCAGTGCGACCATGTTTGTCGCAACTGGATGATGTATAGGGTATGGGCGTATTGTGCTGCCGTCATAGAGGGGGCGGCGCACTCGCAACAGCGGAGGTATTCCCCCATGACGTCACGCGTATGTACTGCGCATGCGTCAGATCTCATGCGGCCATGTTTGTTTAGGGAAGAATTGGCTATGTAGCGAATCTCGCTGTTGTAGGGGGAAAACATGACGTGGGTACAATTGTGGCCAATAAGTTCATAGTGCGCAGTACAATAAAAGTTTGTATTATGTTGGTATATGATTTATCTGTTTTGATAAAAAGATTCTGTGACATCCTGGTTTAGATGTATCTATATGGGTGTTGTAAGTTGTATTATGGTGCCATCTAGTGGGGGATTTTGGAAACAGCATTGTTTTGAAGCATTATTATTATTATTTTATTATTATTTAGTATTTATATAGCGCCGACATATTACGGAGCGCTGTACAGTGTATATATATATATCTTGTCACTAACTGTCCCTCAAAGGAGCTCACAATCTAATCCCTACCATTGCCATATGTCTATATTATTTAGTGTAAGTACTGTAGTCTAGGGCCAATTTTAAGGGGGGAGCCAATTAACTTATCCGTATGTTTTTGGAATGTGGGAGGAAACCGGAGTGCCCGGAGGAAACCCATGCAGACACGGAGAGGGCGGGTGCTCAGGTCAGACTAAAAAGGAAGGGCCTGCGGTCCCCCATCCCTGCCATTCTATTAGCTAATGTCCGCTCCCTCCAGAATAAGCTGGACGAACTGCTCCTATTACTTGGAAGCAAACCCTCGATCAAAGGCAACTCCCCGGTTCTCTGCTTCACAGAGACCTGGCTAAGCGACATGATCCCAGACAACTGCCTCGACCTACCGGGCTTCAATCTCTTCCGAGCAGACCGGGACCCCGCTCTCTCAGGGAAAAGTAAGGGTGGCGGAATCTGCTTTTACATCAACGGCGCTTGGTGCTCAAACACAACCATCCTGCACAGAAGCTGCTCTCCAGATGCAGAGATCCTTCTTATCAACTGCAGGCCCCAGTATTCACCAAGAGAGTTCACCTCCTATGTCCTGGCAGGCGTCTACATCCCCCCGGATGCGGACACCAAGATCGCCCTGCGTACACTCAGCGACACCATATCAGCTTGGGACACCTCCCTCCCGGACTCCCTCTTCATCATCCTAGGAGACTTTAACAGAGCAAACCTTCGCCAGGAGCTGCCTCGGTACAAGCAACACATCACCTGCCCCACCAGGAACCAAAACACCTTGGACCACTGCTACACGGTCCTTAAAGATGCGTACAAGGCTACTCGCCGGGCTGCCCTAGGCAACTCCGACCACTGCCTAATCCACCTGATCCCCACCTACAGAAGGCTTCTTCAAACTACCAAGCCGACGGTCAGGACTGTTAAAAAGTGGACTGAGGAAGCCAAGGGTCAACTACAAGCCTGCTTCGACAGCACGGACTGGTCGGTCCTGGAGGCTCCCTGCCTAGATGAATGGACGGAGAATGTCACCTCCTATATCCGCTTCTGCGAGGAGGCATGCATCCCAACGACGAACATCAAAGTCTTCCCAAACAATAAACCTTGGTTCAATGGCAGGTTACGCCACCTACGGAAAATCAAAGAGGAAGCACACAAAACCGGCACCCCAGAGGAGTTTAGGGAAGCCAGGAACTCCTTGAACCGAGAACTGAAGGTGGCCAAGCGGGACTACTCAAACAAACTAAGACAGGACCTTCAGTCCAACAACACACGGGAAGTTTGGAAAGGCCTCAGGGCAGCAACAAACTTCAAGCCCCCTCCCCAACACACACTTCCTAGCACTGCGCTAGCCGAGGAGCTCAACAAATTCTACTGCAGGTTCGAGCACCTACCCACCCACTCCGAGGACCTAGCAATCTCATCCCCACCCGAGGAGCCTCCTGACACACCTCCCCAAGCTGCCACTGACCTCCAAGCACCGGTAATTGTCCAGGAGGCTGACGTACTAATGTACCTACAGAAGCTCAACACCAGGAAGGCTCCAGGCCCGGACGGCATATCCCCAACCTGCCTGAAAATCTGTGCAAGCCAGCTGGCCCCGATCCTAACCTCTATCTTCAGCAGATCCCTGACAGTGAGCGAGGTCCCTTCCTGCTTCAAGAAAGCGAATATCATTCCGGTCCCCAAGAAGCCAGGTGTTACGGATCTAAACAATTACAGACCGGTTGCCTTAACTCCGATCATCATGAAAACCTTTGAAAGACTGGTCCTCCCCTATCTGAAGGGGTACACCGCCACCAAAACAGATCCCCTGCAATTTGCATACAGGCCAAACCGGTCCGTGGAGGACGCCATCAACATCAGTCTAGCACACGTCATGAAACATCTGGATAAACCCAACTCCTACGCCAGGATCCTGCTTCTGGATTTCAGCTCCGCTTTTAACACCATCTGTCCGACCATCCTGTATGACAACCTAGCACGACTTGGCGTTGACCCTAATCTGTGCGCCTGGATCAAGGTTTTCCTTACGAACAGGTCACAGTTAGTCAAGATCGGCGGCTGCTCTTCTAGTGCCAGAATCACCAACACCGGTGCCCCGCAAGGATGTGTGCTGTCCCTGATTCTCTTTTCACTGTACACAAACAGCTGTACCTCATCCGCTGACTCTGTCAAGGTCATCAAGTTTGCGGATGACACCACCATAATAGGCCTCATAGATGAAAACGGTGAGCACGATTATCGCAAGGAGATTGAGCGAATCCTCGGGTGGTGTAAGGAAAACAAACTCGTATTAAATACAGCAAAAACTGTGGAACTAATTGTAGACTTCAGAAGAAACGCTCCGGCTCCCAATCCGGTCTCCATTGATGGTACCGAGGTCTCAAGAGTACACAGCGCTCGGTTCCTTGGTACCACCATCACGGACAATCTGAAGTGGGATGTAAACACCTCCGTAATTCAAAGGAAAGCCCAGCAGAGACTGTTCTTTCTCAGGCAGCTGAAGAAGTTCGGGATGTCGCAGGAGCTAATGATCAGCTTCTACTCTGCCACCATCGAGTCTGTCCTTTGCTCCTCCATCATCGTCTGGTACTCCGGGGCTAATGCAAGGGACAAGCACAAACTCCAAAGGGTAATCAGTGCTGCTGAGAGGATCATCGGGTCACCCCTGCCACCCCTGGACATCCTTCAATCATCAAGAATGAGGTCCAGGGCAAACAAGATCACTCAAGACCCCTCCCACCCGGGCAGTTGCTTCTTCGTCCCCCTTCCTCTAGGTCGCCGTTATAGGTCCATCCTCACTAAAACCACGAGGCATAAAAACACCTTCTTTCCCCAAGCGGTTGCCCTACTAAATTCATGCACTCTCCCAACCGACATCCCCTAATCTTCCTCTGCCACCCCCGTGCGGAATACGAGCACGGAAGGAACTATCCCCAGCTGGCCACGCTGCACCACATGCCACCGTACAAATGTATGTTGTATGTTGTACATAAGATAGTCCTGCCCATCTGATCTATGAACTGCTGCTACCTGTTAACCACTTCCCGACCGCCCACTACACAGGGGCGGCGGGGAAGTGGAGCCCTTCAGGACGGCCTCACCCACAGAGGCGGCGGTCCATTTAAGGGCATGGGCGGAGCGATCGCGTCATCCGTGACGCGATCCTCCGCCGGCGCCTGTCACCGTTCGCTCGCCGCAACATCCCGCCGGCTATACGGAAGCGCCGGCGGGATGTTAACCCCGCGATCGCCGCATACAAAGTGTATAATACACTTTGTAATGTTTACAAAGTGTATTATACAGGCTGCCTCCTGCCCTGGTGGTCCCAGTGTCCGAGGGACCACCAGGGCAGGCTGCAGCCACCCTAGTCTGCACCCAAGCACACTGATTTCTCCCCCCCCTGCCCCAGATCGCCCACAGCACCCATCAGACCCCCCCCCTGCCCACCCCCCAGACCCCTGTTTGCACCCAATCACCCCCCTAATCACCCATCAATCACTCCCTGTCACTATCTGTCAACGCTATTTTTTTTTTATCCCCCCCCCTGCTCCCTGCCCCCTCCTGATCACCCCCCCCCCCAGACCACCCCCCCCCTGTTTACTGTATGCATCTATCCCCCTGATCACCTGTCAATCACCTGTCAATCACCCGTCAATCACCCATCAATCACCCGTCAATCACCCCCTGTCACTGCCACCCATCAATCAGCCCCTAACCTGCCCCTTGCGGGCAATCTGATCACCCCCCCACACCAATAGATCGCCCACAGATCCGACATCAGATCACCTCCCAAATCCATTGTTTACATCTATTCTCTCCTCTAAACACCCACTAATTACCCATCAATCACCCATCAATCACCCCCTATCACCACCTGTCACTTTTACCTATCAGATCAGACCCTAATCTGCCCCTTGCGGGCACCCAATCACCCGCCCACACGCTCAGATTGCCCTCTGACCCCCCCCTTATCAATTCACCAGTGCATTAATTACATCTGTTCTTCCCTGTAATAACCCACTGATCACCTGTCAATCACCTGCCAATCACCTATCACCCATCAATCACCCCCTGTCACCCCCTGTCACTGCCACCCATCAATCAGCCCCTAACCTGCCCCTTGCGGGCAATCTGATCACCCACCCACACCATTAGATCGCCCGCAAACCCGCCGTCAGATTACCTCCCAAATGTATCGTTTACATCTGTTATCTTCTCTAAACACCCACTAATTACCCATCAATCACCCATCAATCACCCCCTATCACCACCTGTCACTGTTACCTATCAGATCAGACCCTAATCTGCCCCTTGCACCCAATCACCCGCCCACACGCTCAGATTGCCCTCAGACCCCCCCCCCCTTATCAATTCGCCAGTGCATTAATTACATCTGTCCTTCCCTGTAATAACCCACTGATCACCTGTCAATCACCTGCCAATCACCTATCACCCATCAATCACCCCCTGTCACTGCCACCCATCAATCAGCCCCTAACCTGCCCCTTGCGGGCAATCTGATCACCCACCCACACCAATAGATCGCCCGCAGATCCGACATCAGATCACCACCCAAGCGCAGTGTTTCCATCTATTCTCTCCTCTAAACACCCACTAATTACCCATCAATCACCCATCAATCACTCCCTATCACCACCTGTCACTGTTACCTATCAGATCAGACCCTAATCTGCCCCTTGCGGGCACCCAATCGCCCGCCTACACGCTCAGATTGCCCTCAGACCCCCCCCTTATCAATTCGCCAGTGCAATATTTACATCTGTTCTCCCCTGTAATAACCCACTGATTACCTGTCAATCACCTATCAATCACCCATCAATCACCCCCTGTCACTGCCACCCATCAATCACCCCCTGTCACTGCCACCCATCAATCACCCGCTGTCACTGCCACCCATCAATCAGCCCCTAACCTGCCCCTTGCGGGCAAACTGATCACCCACCCACACCAATAGATCGCCCGCAGATCCGACATCAGATCACCACCCAAGCGCAGTGTTTCCATCTATTCTCTACCCTAAACACCCACTAATTACCCATCAATCACCCCCTGTCACTGCTACCTATCAGATTAGACCCCTATCTGCCCCTAGGGCACTCAATCACCCGCCCACACCCTCAGAATGCCCTCAGACCCCAGCCCTGATCACCTCGCCAGTGCATTGCTTGCATCTATTCCCCCCTCTAATCACACCTTGAGACACCCATCAATCACCTCCTGTCACCCCCTAGCACACCTACCCATCAGATCAGGCCCCAATTTGCCCCGTGTGGGCTCCTGATCACTCGGCCAAACCCTCAGACCCCCTTCCGATCACCTCCCCAGTGCATGGATTGCATCTATTTTCCCCTCTAACCACCCCCTGAGACACCCATCAATCACCTCCTGTCACCCCCCTAGCACTCCTATCCATCAGATCAGGCCCAATACAACCTGTCATCTAAAAGGCCACCCTGCTTATGACCGGTTCCACAAAATTCGCCCCCTCATAGACCACCTGTCATCAAAATTTGCAGATGCTTATACCCCTGAACAGTCATTTTGAGACATTTGGTTTCCAGACTACTCACGGTTTTGGGCCTGTAAAATGCCAGGGCGGTATAGGAACCCCACAAGTGACCCCATTTTAGAAAAAAAAGACACCCCAAGGTATTATGTTAGGTGTATGACGAGTTCATAGAAGATTTTATTTTTTGTCAAAAGTTAGCGGAAATTAATTTTTATTGGTTTTTTTTCACAAAGTGTCATTTTTCACTAACTTGTGACAAAAAATAAAATCTTCTATGAACTCGCCATACACCTAACGGAATACCTTGGGGTGTCTTCTTTCTAAAATGGGGTCACTTGTGGGGTTCCTATACTGCCCTGGCATTTTAGGGGCCCTAAACCGCGAGGAGTAGTCTAGAAAACAAATGCTTCAAAATGACCTGTGAATAGGACGTTGGGCCCCTTAGCGCACCTAGGCTGCAAAAAAGTGTCACACATGTGGTACCGCCGTACTCAGGAAAAGTAGTATAATGTGTTTTGGGGTGTATTTTTACACATACCCATGCTGGGTGGGAGAAATCTCTCTGTAAATGGACAATTGTGTGTAAAAAAATCAAACAATTGTCATTTACAGAGATATTTCTCCCACTTAGCATGGGTATGTGTAAAAATACACCCCAAAACGCATTATACTACTTCTCCTGAGTACAGCGGTACCACATGTGTGGCACTTTTTTACACCCTAAGTACGCTAAGGGGCCCAAAGTCCAATGAGTACCTTTAGGATTTCACAGGTCATTTTGCGACATTTGGTTTCAAGACTACTCCTCACGGTTTAGGGCCCCTAAAATGCCAGGGCAGTATAGGAACCCCACAAATGACCCCATTCTAGAAAGAAGACACCCAAAGGTATTCCGTACGGAGTATGGTGAGTTCATAGAAGATTTTATTTTTTGTCACAAGTTAGCGGAAAATGACACTTTGTGAAAAAAAACTATTAAAATCAATTTCCGCTAACTTGTGACAAAAAAATAAAAACTTCTATGAACTCACCATACTCCTAACGGAATACCTTGGGGTGTCTTCTTTCTAAAATGGGGTCATTAGTGGGGTTCCTATACTGCCCTGGCATTTTAGGGGCCCTAAACCGTGAGGAGTAGTCTTGAAACAAAAATGACCTGTGAAAACCTAAAGGTACTCATTGGACTTTGGGCCCCTTAGTGCAGTTAGGGTGCAAAAAAGTGCCACACATGTGGTATCGCCGTACTCGGGAGAAGTAGTACAATGTGTTTTGGGGTGTATTTTTACACATACCCATGCTGGGTGGGAGAAATACCTCTGTAAATGACAATCTTTTGATTTTTTTACACACAATTGTCCATTTACAGAGGTATTTCTCCCACCCAGCATGGGTATGTGTAAAAATACACCCCAAAACACATTGTACTACTTCTCCCGAGTATGGCGATACCACATGTGTGGCACTTTTTTGCACCCTAACTGCGCTAAAGGGCCCAAAGTCCAATGAGTACCTTTAGGATTTCACAGGTCATTTTGCGACATTTGGTTTCAAGACTACTCCTCACGGTTTAGGGCCCCTAAAATGCCAGGGCAGTATAGGAACCCCACAAATGACCCCATTTTAGAAAGAAGACACCCCAAGGTATTCCGTTAGGAGTATGGTGAGTTCATAGAAGATTTTATTTTTTGTCAAAAGTTAGCGGAAATTGATTTTAATTGTGTTTTTTCACAAAGTGTCATTTTCCGCTAACTTGTGACAAAAAATAAAATCTTCTATGAACTCGCCATACGACTAACGGAATACCTTGGGGTGTCTTCTTTCTAAAATGGGGTCATTTGTGGGGTTCCTATACTGCCCTGGCATTTTAGGGGCCCTAAACCGTGAGGAGTAGTCTTGAAACGAAATTTCTCAAAATGACCTGTGAAATCCTAAAGGTACTCATTGGACTTTGGGCCCTTTAGCGCAGTTAGGGTGCAAAAAAGGGCCACACATGTGGTATCGCCGTACTCAGGAGAAGTAGTATAATGTGTTTTGTGGTGTATTTTTACACATACCCATGCTGAGTGGGAGAAATATCTCTGTAAATGGACAATTGTGTGTAAAAAAAATTAACAAATTGTCATTTACAGAGATATTTCTCCCACCTAGCATGGGTATGTGTAAAAATACACCCCAAAACACATTATACTACTTCTCCTGAGTACGGCAATACCACATGTGTGGCACTTTTTTGCAGCCTAACTGCGCTAAGGGGTCCAAAGTCCAATGAGCACCTTTAGGCTTTACAGGGGTGCTTACAATTTAGCACCCCCCAAAATGTCAGGACAGTAAACACACCCCACAAATGATCCCATTTTGGAAAGTAGACCCTTCAAGGTATTCAGAGAGGGGCATGGTGAGTCCGTGGCAGATTTCATTTTTTTTTGTCGCAAGTTAGAAGAAATGGAAACTTTTTTTTTTTTTTTTTTTTCTCACAAAGTGTCATTTTCCGCTTACTTGTGACAAAAAATAATATCTTCTATGAACTCACTATGCCTCTCAGTGAATACTTTGAGATGTCTTCTTTCCAAAATGGGGTCATTTGGGGGGTATTTATACTATCCTGGAATTCTAGCCCCTCATGAAACATGACAGGGGGTCAGAAAAGTCAGAGATGCTTGAAAATGGGAAAATTCACTTTTTGCACCATAGTTTGTAAACGCTATAACTTTTACCCAAACCAATAAATATACACTGAATGGTTTTTTTTTTATCAAAAACATGTTTGTCCACATTTTTCGCGCTGCATGTATACAGAAATTTTACTTTATTTGAAAACTGTCAGCACAGAAAGTTAAAAAAATCATTTTTTTGCCAAAATTCATGTCTTTTTTGCTGAATATAATAAAAAGTAAAAATCGCAGGAGCAATCAAATAGCACCAAAAGAAAGCTTTATTAGTGACAAGAAAAGGAGCCAAAATTCATTTAGGTGGTAGGTTGTATGAGCGAGCAATAAACCGTGAAAGCTGCAGTGGTCTGAATGGAAAAAAAGTGGCCGGTCCTTAAGGGGGGTAAAGCCCTAGGTCCTCAAGTGGTTAAATTGACGTCAGGGTGTCTCTGTAGCTAAGATCTGTACCATGTGCTGTTTGCCAACTGCTGCTATTGACCGTCAAACTGTTGTAGTGTGTATGTAGATATCATCTGTTTATCTTCTTTTCACCAAGTTGTTGCTGTTAAGCCAATTGCCGTTGTGTCCACAAAAAATTCCAGGTGCGGCTCCTGTCGTACTTGGCGAATAAAGTTGATTCTGATTCTGAACATACAAACTCTTTGCAGATAGTGCCCTGGCTGGGAGTCGAACCAGGGACCCAGCGCTGCAAGGCGAGAGAGCTAACCACTACGCCACTGTGCTGCCCATCTTTATATTTATGTAATAAAATACAGTTGTGCAATTAAAATGTATAAAAGGAGTATCGTATCAAAGGAGATCATTGATACGATACTCCTTTTATACATTTTAATTGCACAACTGTATTTTATTACGTAAATATAAAGATGCTTCAAAACAATGCTGTTTCCAAAATCCCCCACTAGATGGCACCATAATACAACTTACAACACCCATATAGATACATCTAAACCAGGATGTCACAGAATCTTTTTATCAAAACAGATAAATCATATACCAACATAATACAAACTTTTATTGTACTGCGCACTATGAACTTATTGGCCACAATTGTACCCACGTCATGTTTTCCCCCTACAACAGCGAGATTCGCTACATAGCCAATTCTTCCCTAAACAAACATGGCCGCATGAGATCTGACGCATGCGCAGTACATACGCGTGACGTCATGGGGGAATACCTCCGCTGTTGCGAGTGCGCCGCCCCCTCTATGACGGCAGCACAATACGCCCATACCCTATACATCATCCAGTTGCGACAAACATGGTCGCACTGGAAGCCTGGCACGGATCATGTGATCCCGCGAGGCGGGAATTCAGGAGCCGGCCCCCGCACTCTGATAGGCCCAAGAACGCCACTATAACAGCAGATCCGGGACACCATGGCAACGAGGCGCCAGGTGTTACCCGGACTCTTTGCTGGTAAGTGGAACTTGCACATTATCCCACATTGTCGCTATACAGGTATTTATGCTGTTAAACAGGATTCTCATTACAATCTTCATCTCGTCCCCACAGGGACACGCACACTGGGCTCCCTCCCCCCTCCTCTCCCCCACACCCCATAGCGAGTCCAACACTATCACCCCTCCCCACACATCTTATACCTGTAGTATACATACCATATACCACCTTCTCCCTTTCCCTTTGCCCTTATATACACACCTATTTACCCCCCCCATCCACCGACCCATATACACTTATATCTTTATACAAAAAATAAATCCTCACCCTCCCCATGGCTCTCCAAGGCCATTCCATTCACACAAATACCTTCCTCTACCCCCCACTACAGCAACAAATAACACTGAATGATGCGAACACTACACATATCAATGTACACGTATATTTATACCACCATATATTTGCTATACTCACCTATGCATATGTCATCATATATCTGTTGTACTTACCTATACATGTGTGACCAGTATCTGTCTGTTATACTTACCTATGCATATGTCCGAGTTCATACACCAATCATGCCTCTTGTCCCCAGTTGTGTACTCCGTATATCATTGCCTGAGGAAGCAGGTCTTGCCTGCGAAACGCGTTGCGACTACCCCCCGGAGTGTACCAATAAATTTATTTTGTTCCAAATACACAGCTTGTTGTGTCTGCTTACAGGAGGTAAGTCCACCACTGCCTCCTAAGCATTTTTAAACCTTTTAAATACTGTTTTTATTCTTTTGGCGCCTCTGTCTTTCGTTACGTTATATTTAATATCCACCCTTGGTGGAGGGGGATACCCCATCTTTTTCCTGTCTACAGAGAGCGACTTCTTAATCCTGAGTGAGGACAGGCTAATCTCCTCACCTGCCTTTATAGTGGTTACCTGGAGGTAACCCGTGTTTGTGAGTATATAATCGTACTCTTCTTTATTTTTCCCATTACCACAACCTACTACACTATATTTGGCTCTCGGTTCTTTTCTTTTAAATACCAGTTACCTGGCTATCCAGGTGATCTTCTGCCTCTAATACTTTTAGTCATAGACTTAAGGCTCATACACACATCAGACCATAGTCTTTGGAAAATGAAAGATCACAGACCAATTTTACGCCCTTCCATGTAGTATGAGAGCCATACTCTACACAGTCTATTCTATGGAGCTGAACTCCCCATCAGACACAAATCTTTGCAAGATGCTGCACACACAGATGCTGTACACATTCAAAAGATCAGTATCTGCAAAAGATCCGTTCCTGCAAAATGCATTCATAGTCTATGATATCTGCAACAGACATTGATCTGCAGATCAGATCCACCAGGATGGATTTTCAGATCTGCAGAAGATTGTCTGATCTGCAGATGAATGTCAGTTAAATAAGGTGTGTATGATGATCTGCAGAACTCATAGACTATGAATGCAATTTGCAGGAACGGATTTTTGGCAGGAACAGATCTTTTGCAGATACTGATCTTTTGTGTCTGTACAACATCTTTGTGTGCAGCATCTTGAAAAGATTTTTTTCTGATGGGGAGTTCAGCTCCAAAGAAAAGACTGTGAAGGTATGGCTCTCATACTACATGGAAGGGGGTAAAATTGGTCTGTGATTTTTCATTTTCAAAAGACTATGGTCTGATGTGTGTATGTGGCCTTTGGCCTTATTCACATCATACGCACTGTCATGCGAATTTGAAAGCGCGTATGGCGTGGTAACATGCAAGAACATCAGTAAGGTATAGACAGCCATTCTGTCGTTCACATCAAATGCTCTGCGCAACAGTATGATGCGCTATGATGCGCTTGCGTACTGCTGCATGCATTCTGCCTGCAAGCGCAAAGCTGACCCATTCAATGACAATGGATGGGATAAGCAGTGCAGCGGGTAGCAGCGCTAATGGCGTGCGATCCTATGCGTTGCATTCTGATGGCGCAACCATCTGCGCTGCATAGATGTGAATGAGGCCTAAAACTAGTCCTTGGTAAGAGTACTTGTAGAAGGTACAGACCGGAACAAAGAGCATCTATCAGGCCCTAGGCAATGTAACTGTGGGTACATGTAAGAGTGATGTGCAGATACTCTGCAGGGGAATGAGGAGAATCTTCCTCTATTACACATTCTTCATGTACAATCTGAGCATGGATCAGGCCCTAGGCAATGTAACTGTGGGTACATGTAAGGGTGATGTGCAGGTACTCTGCAGGGGAATGAGGGGATTCTTCCTCTATTACACATTCTTCATGCACAATCTGAGCATGGATCAGGCCCTAGGCAATGTAACTGTGGGTACATGTAAGGGTGATGTGCAGGTACTCTGCAGGGGAATGAGGGGATTCTTCCTCTATTACACATTCTTCATGCACAATCTGAACATGGATCAGGCCCTAGGCAATGTAACTGTGAGTACATGTAAGAGTGATGTGCAGGTGCTCTGCAGGGGAATGAGGGGATTCTTCCTCTATTACACATTCTTCATGTACAATCTGAACCAGGTTTATGGGTGATAGACAACACCTCTGTGTTCAATCTGCACAACATTCTCAGTGGATTCCCTGCAGCTCTGTGGAGAGTGCATATGGAGGAGTATAGTACTACTGTGTAACTTAAAGTGAACCTGAGACAGATGAAAGTTTTATACATACCTGGGGCTTCCTCTAGCCCCTTCAGGCTAATCAGTCCCTCGCTGTCCTCCTCCGTCACCTGGATCTTCTGCTATGGATCCAGGTACTTGAGCCAGTCAGGTGCAGTGCACATGCACACACTCCACCACCAGGAACTTACTACATCTGCTCAGCACTACTGCGCAGATGCAGAATGATCCTGGCAGGGGAAGAAGCACGCGGCTGGACTGTGCTGACTGGCTGAATTAGCTGGACTCATAGCAGAAGATCCAGGTGGTGGAGGAGGACAGCGAGCAGGGGCGCCTCTAGCCATTTTGTTACTCCAGGCGAGAGAACCTGTGGTGCCCCCCCCCCCCCCCACCTGATAATACTCAGATAATGTGGCACCCATAAGTCAAAAGCAGATAACATGTCCCTCGCAGATCATACGCAGATATCATGTCCCCCGCACATCAAACGCAGATACCATGTCCCCCGCACGTCAAACGTAGACACCATGTCCCTCGCACATCAAATGCAGACACCATGTCCCCCGCACATCAAACGCAGACACCATGTCCCCCGCAGGTCATACACAGATACCATGTCCCCCGCACATCAAACGCAGACACTATGTCCCCAGCAGGTCAAACGCAGATATCATGTCCCCCGCAGGTCAAATATACATAAACATACATCAAACTGGCTTTGAGCAGTTTGATAAAGGTGTAAACCGAAACAGCAGTCTGTCACTGCTGCCACTTTGGTGCTATTAAAAGAGCTTTGATACAAGACAGTGGTGCCGGTCCTTTCTGTTTTATCTAACCCCGCAGGTCAAACGCAGATACCATGTCCCCCGCAGGTCAAACGCAGATACCATGTCCCCCGCAGGTCAAACGCAGATACCATGTCCCCCGCAGGTCAAACGCAGATACCATGTCCCCCGCAGGTCAAACGCAGATACCATGTCCCCCGCAGGTCAAACGCAGATACCATGTCCCCCGCAGGTCAAACGCAGATACCATGTCCCCCGCAGGTCAAACGCAGATACCATGTCCCCCGCAGGTCAAACGCAGATACCATGTCCCCCGCAGGTCAAACGCAGATACCATGTCCCCCGCAGGTCAAACGCAGATACCATGTCCCCCGCAGGTCAAACGCAGATACCATGTCCCCCGCAGGTCAAACGCAGATACCATGTCCCCCGCAGGTCAAACGCAGATACCATGTCCCCCGCAGGTCAAACGCAGATACCATGTCCCCCGCAGGTCAAACGCAGATACCATGTCCCCCGCAGGTCAAACGCAGATACCATGTCCCCCGCAGGTCAAACGCAGATACCATGTCTCCTGCAGGTCAAACGCAGATACCATGTCCCCCGCAGGTCAAACGCAGATACCATGTCCCCCGCAGGTCATACGCAGATACATGTCCCCCGCAGGTCATACGCAGATACCATGTCCCCCGCACATCAAACGCAGATACCAAGTCCCCCGCACATCAAACGCAGACTCCATGTCCCCCGCAGGTCAAACGCAGATACCATGTCCCCTGCAGGTCAAACGCATATACCATGTCCCCCGCAGGTCATACGCAGATACCATGTCCCCCGCAGGTCATACGCAGATACCATGTCCCCCGCACATCAATGTTTAACCATTAATTGAGATGGAACTTGCTTTAATTTATTGATCCATGTGAAGTCTGTAACAGGGAGGGCAGGGGAACACAGAGGAGGGAAGGGGAACACAGAGGAGGGAAGGGGAACACAGAGGAGGGAAGGGGAACACAGAGGAGGGCAGGCGAACACACAGGAGGGCAGGCGAACACACAGGAGGGCAGGCGAACACACAGGAGGGCAGGCGGACACACAGGAGGGCAGGCGGACACACAGGAGGGCAGGCGAACACACAGGAGGGCAGGCGAACACACAGGAGGGCAATGGAACGCACAGGCGGTAGGGAGACAAAGAGACAGGGGGAGATAAAGAGACAGGGGAACACACAGTAGTACAAGAGAACACACAGGAGGGCAGGGGAACACACAGGAGGGCAGGAGAACACACAGCAGGGCAGGAGAACACACAGCAGGGCAGGAGAACACACAGCAGGGCAGGAGAACACACAGGAGGGCAGGAGAACACACAGGAGGGCAGGAGAACACACAGGAGGGCAGGAGAACACACAGGAGGGCAGTGAGAAAAGAGACAGGAGGGCAGGAGAACACACAAGAGGGCAGGGGAACACAGGAGGCAGGGAGACGAGAGACAGGAGGGCAGGGGAACGTACAGGTGGCCATGGGAATGCACAGGTGGCCAGGGGACCACAGATGGGCGGGGGAACACAGGAGACAAGCAGACAAGAGACAGGAGGGCAGGGGAACGCACAGGAGGGCAGGGGAACGCACAGGTGGCCAGGGGAATGCACAGGAGGGCAGGGGAACACACAGGAGGGCAGAGGAACACACAGGAGGGCAGAGGAACACACAGGAGGGCAGAGGAACACACAGGTGGCCAGAGGAACACACAAGAGGGCAGGGGAACACACAGGTGACCAGGGGAACACACAGGTGGCCAGGGGAACACACAAGAAAGCAGGGGAACACACAAGAGGGCAGGGGAACACACAAGAGGGCAGGGGAACACACAAGAGGGCAGGGGAACACACAGGTGACCAGGGATACACACAGGTGGCCAGGGGAACACACAGGTGGCCAGGGGAACACACAGGTGGCCAGGGGAACACACAGGTGGCCAGGGGAACACACAAGAGGGCAGGGGAACACACAAGAGGGCAGGGGAACACACAGGTGGCCAGGGGAACACACAGGTGGCCAGGGGAACACACAGGTGGCCAGGGGAACACACAGGTGGCCAGGGGAACACACAAGAGGGCAGGGGAACACACAGGTGGCCAGGGGAACACACAAGAGGGCAGGGGAACACACAAGAGGGCAGGGGAACACACAAGAGGGCAGGGGAACACACAGGTGACCAGGGGAACACACAGGTGACCAGGGGAACACACAGATGGCCAGGGGAACACACAGGTGACCAGGGGAACACACAGGTGACCAGGGGAACACACAGGTGACCAGGGGAACACACAGATGACCAGGGGAACACACAGATGGCCAGGGGAACACACAGATGGCCAGGGGAACACACAGATGGCCAGGGGAACACACAAGAGGGCAGGGGAACACACAAGAGGGCAGGGGAACACACAAGAGGGCAGGGGAACACACAGGTGGCCAGGGGAACACACAGATGGCCAGGGGAACACACAAGAGGGCAGGGGAACACACAGGTGGCCAGGGGAACACACAGGTGACCAGGGGAACACACAGGTGACCAGGGGAACACACAGATGACCAGGGGAACACACAGATGACCAGGGGAACACACAGATGGCCAGGGGAACACACAGATGGCCAGGGGAACACACAGATGGCCAGGGGAACACACAAGAGGGCAGGGGAACACACAAGAGGGCAGGGGAACACACAAGAGGGCAGGGGAACACACAGGTGGCCAGGGGAACACACAGATGGCCAGGGGAACACACAAGAGGGCAGGGGAACACACAGGTGGCCAGGGGAACACACAGGTGGCCAGGGGAACACACAGGTGGCCAGGGGAACACACAAGAGGGCAGGGGAACACACAGGTGGCCAGGGGAACACACAAGAGGGCAGGGGAACACACAAGAGGGCAGGGGAACACACAAGAGGGCAGGGGAACACACAGGTGACCAGGGGAACACACAGGTGACCAGGGGAACACACAGGTGACCAGGGGAACACACAGGTGGCCAGGGGAACACACAGGTGGCCAGGGGAACACACAAGAGGGCAGGGGAACACACAAGAGGGCAGGGGAACGCACAGGACAGAGCAGCACTAACCCTCCACAATCGTTGTTGTTGCAAGCAGCTGCAGCATCCCATCTTCCTTTCTGCTGGCCCGGGGCTCTAGTGAACTGCACCATAGAAGGCAGACCATGCCAGGCAGTTGTCTCCAGAGCCCCAGTTCCTTCCTAGCCTTCTTCCTGCTTCCTCTCTGGGCTCTTCACAAAAGGGGCGGAGCTACACAGAGATGAGCCAGCCAGAGTCCCGCAGCACAGCCAGTAATGATAGAAGCATCATGAGACAGGGCTCTGAGTGCTGCATGTATGTGCACAGGACAGGGGACTCAGCAGGAGGCCACAGTTTCTTCTGGCAATTAGCATCTGGCGGCAACTAGTCACACTTGCGGGGGCGGAGCTAGAGGCGGCACCACGCACGAGGTAAACAGACTACCCGTGCGGCTGTTGCTATGGAGAGGGGGCCAGCCGGGCTACTAGAGGAGGAGGAAAGGGTGGGACTGGGAGGTGGCTAGCGTGCTAGCATCATGCCTATTGGCTGGGGGGCATAGAGGCAGCGGCGGAGCACATGTAAACAAACCACGTAGGGCTCCAAATTGTCACAGAAGGTGACTGTAGTAGCGGCGAATTCCCCCCCCCCGGCGCTCCCCCTCCCATTGCCGCTCCAAGCCCTTGCCTAGATTGACTGCAGCTAGGAGCGCCCCTGACAGCGAGGGACTGATTGGCCTGAAGGGGGCTGGAGGAAGCCCCAGGTATGTATAAAACTTTCCTTTTCATCCGTCTCAGGTACCCTTTAATTCGTAGCCACCAAACCAAATCTTAACAACATATCAAATTGTTTGATTTCATCAGCAAAGGGAGTGCATACATTTGCATAAATCAGCATCAATGCAGAATTATTTCCATCTCATTGACCATCTCTATTAGTGACACGGCTACACATCAGGCTTTATTCTTACAGTACATTTAAAAGGGAGCACTGGGCAAATATTCATATAATTCATATAAAATTTATTGATATTCCATGATGCAAAAAAACAGACAAACACATATAAAAACTTCCCCCTTAAAACCAATTAATTCAAGCCGGCCAGCAGATTACATGTCCGATGAAATCCTGTTGGGGATGAAACGCGTCACGTGGGTGTGACGTCCGATGACCGGTGGGCGTGGTCTCTGATCCCCGTGCCTCCGCAACCTTCCTCCTGGCTTCTGCTGCGTAAGTGCGCTGGGACGGATGTCCGCAGTTTATGGCCAAAGTAAGTGTGCACACAGTGTAGGCATGGATGGGTAGACTCCAGCACCACGCCAGCCTGCTCGAGGTCGTGAGGAATTGGGCGGTGAGTGTCAATCCTGTTGCCATTATTGTATGAGGGCAATGAAGCATCTACATTATCTGGCCACAGCTGAATGCCGGTTGAGGTTTGACATATCTTTTTGGTGTCAGTAATGGTTGCGTTTTCATGGTGAGAGGCGTGCTTCTTTATGTACACGGGGACAGAGCTGAAGATTACCCTAAAAGCCTAAATCTGGAAATTGGATGACACAAATATAGTTCCAACTGGGCCTGAAGAAAATATGTATGCATGCATGTCGATAACTGTTAGTGTAGGAAGTGCACTTCCGCATAAGGACACATGTAATCTGCTGGCCGGTTTGAATTAATTGGTTTTAAGGGGGAAGTTTTTATATGTGTTTGTCTGTTTTCTGCATCATGGAATATCAATAAATGTATATGAATTATATGAATATTTGCCCAGTGCTCCCTTTTGAATGAATTGTGGTATTGCCTGGTTAATAAGGTGAGGCGGGCGCTATATATTGTTTATTAGCTGTAGGTAGATATCCTGTTCACTGGTTTTTTGTTCCTTTATACTTACAGCAGAGATGTTATTTAGTATATATGTCACGGCCAGAACCCGAAGTTTGGCCACTTCTAGTTCTGGCCGGCCACTTCGGGTTCTGGCCGGCCAATCTGCGAAGTGGCCGCTGCG
This sequence comes from Hyperolius riggenbachi, assembly GCF_040937935.1. NCBI lineage: Eukaryota > Metazoa > Chordata > Amphibia > Anura > Hyperoliidae > Hyperolius > Hyperolius riggenbachi. The sequence goes on from NC_090655.1 coordinate 275,784,507, forward strand.
CTGCGGCCAATGTTAGAAATGGATTGATTCCTGTGACATTAATGTATCTTCTGGCCGCAGCGCAGCGGCCAAACGTATAACCACTTAGTTCATTTAATGCAATTAAGCCGGCGGCAATGTAACAATTCAAGCCGCCGGCTTTTTCTCTGCCTCTCTCTCCTTCTCCCCCCCCTCCCGCCTCTCTCTCCTCCTTCCCCCCCGCCTCTCTCGCTCTCCTATGGGCAGCCGGCGGGGACACGAGTATCCCCCCCGGAGTCGTTCGTCGCGGCAGGGAATCCTGCCGTTCTTGCAGAGCGGGTGCTGGCAGAAGCGATGTCTGCAGCCTCCCCGCTCTGCTTTCCTGGTGCGACGAACGACTCTCAGGGACACGCGTGTCCCCCGCCGACTGCCCATAAGAGGAGACAGAGAGAGATAGGCAGATGAAAAAGCCGGCGGCTTGAATTGTTACATTGCCGCCGGCTTAATTGCAATAAATTAACTAAGTGGTTGTACGTTTGGCCGCTGCGCTGCGGCCAGAAGATACATTCATGTCACAGGAATCAATCCATTTCTAACATTGGCCGCAGCGCAGCGGCCACTTCGCGCATTGGCCGGCCAGAACCCGAAGTAGCCGGCCAGAACTAGAAGTGGTCAAACTTCGGGTTCTGGCCGTAACATATATAAGAGATTCCTGTGTACACATCATATATACAGTCACAATCAGTTATGTATATCTGACTTTAATAATACGGGGACTGCTTTATTGAAGCAGCACAAGTAACTATGTTTGATTGGTTTATGTCATTTTTGTGGGCTAAGCACAGCTATTACTGTATATATAATTTATGATGACTATTATCTGAGAAATAGAACATTTTATCATGTTTTCTATTTTAATTACAGCTTAAATTCATTAGGAGTCGGAGAATGTGCATTTTTTCCCGTCTCCAGGTACCCAAAAATTGCCCCGGCTCCACAGTCCTGAATGTAATAGAATAGATGAGGGGGGGGGGGGGGGGGGGGGGGGGGCACCAACCACAAAGTCTTAAAGAGAACCCGAGGTGGGTTTGAAGAATATTATCTGCATACAGAGGCTGGATCTGCCTATACAGCCCAGCCTCTGTTGCTATCCCAAACCCCCCTAAGGTTCCCCTGCACTCTGCAATCCCTCATAAATCACAGCCATGCTGCTGACAAACAGCTTGTCAGAGCTGGCTGTGTTTATCTCTATAGTGTCAGTCTGCTGCTCTCCCCGCCTCCTGCAGAACTCCAGTCCCCGCCTGCATCCCTTCCCTCCCTGCTGATTGGAGTGAAGGGACGGGGGCAGGGACCGGAGCTATGCAGGAGGCAGGGGAGCAGCTGAGACTGACACTACAGCTGTAAACACAGCCTCACAGCATGGCTGTGATTTATGAGGGATTGCAGAGTGCAGGGGGACCTTAGGGGGGTTTGGGATAGCAACATGGGCTGGGCTGTATAGGCAGATCCAGCCTCTGTATGCAGATAACATTCTTTAAACACACCTCGGGTTCTCTTTAAAGGACAACTTTAGTGAGAGGGCTATGGAGGCTGCCATATTTATTTCCTTTTAAGCAATACCAGTTGCCTGGCACGGGTGTGTATTATGTCAGTGCGGCGTGCTCCATGGCGGAAAATGGGTGTGGCCATGACATCACATGGGCGGAGCTAACTGTACTGTAACAGTGAGGCAGCGAGCCAAAGTCTCCTCATAAAAGTTAGGCAAGTGACCCTAAGGGTAATTACAAAGAGAGGACATAGAGAGCCAATATAGTGTAGTAAGTACTGGCAAAGGATGAATCTGCAGAGTAAGTAAAAGAATACTCACACACCCGGGTCACCACAAAGGTAACCACTGTAAAGGCAGGTGGGGAGATTAGACCTGTCCCCACTCAGGATTAAGAAGTCGTTCTCCATAGAAAAAGAAAAGGGGGTTACACCCCTCCACCAAGGGTGGGCTCAGATATTGTACAAGAACAAACAGAGGCGCCAACAGGATAAAAAGGACTACAAATCTTACAAATATATATGTATAGAGGAGGTAGTGGTGGACTTACCTTCTCCAAGCATACACACAGAACTGTTGATCTGAACAGTCACAGAAAATTGTATTTACACCCTCCCAGTTATTGTGCAATGCGTTTCCCAGGTGTGACCCTGCTTCATCAGGCAGTAAAAGTAGAGCATATAACAGCTGCAGATCAGTATAGCACTAAGCGCCTCTGGGGTAATTACACAACGTCCCCCAAACACATAAGAAAGAGGCATTTCTGCCATCATGTGATGAAACAGGAGATTTGCATCATTGATGTGAAGATGATAAAGCTGCAGAAACTGTGTGATGCTATTTATAAGCATATCATTTAGTAATCATGAGCCCCCAAATGCCAAATCCTGCAACAATAATCATAAAGTAGCAAATGCAGCCAACTATAACTATCAAGTAATACAGCAACCATTACCTCCAGCACATGAAATGCAACAACTGTCTCCTCTCACACATGAAATGCAATATTTGTTCCTCCAACACATGAAATACAAGAACCATGACCTGCGACATAAAAAAATGCAAGAACCATTACATCAGACACATAATACGCAACAACTGAATCAATCAATCAAATGAAATGCAGCATTACTTCCGGACACATGAAATGCAGCAAAATGGGCAAACATTACCCCCTCCCCCACATGTTAAAATTCAGTAAATGTTGCCACCCACACTTAGATTACACTGAATGGAGGGGAGGAGGGTGACACTGACTGGAGGGGGGGGGGGATGGTGACAGCGGGTGGGGAGGAGCATTAGATGGTGGCCAGAGTCCTGCGGCCAGACCACCCAGCAGCCAAAAGTGGGATGTTTCCCGGGACCCCATGCAGCCTGGGACAGGGGACCCCAAATCCGGGACGTGTCTCTGCTAAAGCGGGAGGTCTAGTCACCGTATGTAAGAGAGCTGGGTGCAGAGCGGGGAGCACATCCTGGCTGGAGGCAGCATCTGTTTAGTGATACATTTATTATGCAGCTTAATCCCCAGGAGGGGAGGGGGTGCTACTGACTGTGCCTTCTGTGGCTGCAGCTCCCAAGCACTGTGAGTCAGACAGGAGAAAAGCCCTGTGTGACTGCTCACATTCCATCTAACACTAATGCTCTCTTCCCCATCTCTCCTATATACAGTTATTGCTGCATACAATCTCTATGCTCATTCATACTATTACTATCCTCATACTTGCCCATGTCTGCACTGATGTCCCCACTGGAATACATCCTGTACAATGCCCAGCAGCCATATATGTGCTAGAATATAACAAGAAACACACAATTACCTCTTCCAACAACGTCTCCTCTCCACTTCCTGCAACTGTTTACATCATTTCCTGTCCTGTGTGTGATCGCCACCTTGTGGTGAACAGACTAACTGCAGCCTCCATTTTTAGTATCTCCTTCACTGAGAGTTACAGGGCCAGATTTATCAAGAGTGTCTGAGACAAAATATTAGTAGGTTTTTAGAAATCCGTGCAGAACTGTCTCAGACATCCTAAAAAAATCACTGGATAGTGCAAATTCTTTCTTAAACTGTAAGGAATAGAAGGAGCTAGGAAGGCCTCTCAGGCAGTGCAGTGTGTTAGGGGAATTGCTGTTGCTGAAGTAACCAACACACCTGCTGTCAGCAAGCTCTGAGTGAGGGGGGAGGAGCCCTTCACAAATCACATCTAGCCTGCACTATCTGTAGAACTGCTAATGAGCACTTCTTAATCTGCAGCAGTTAAGGAATGAATTTGCACTTTTCTTAACTGTAGTGTAGCTCTAGAAATCCATGCTAAACTGCCGCTATTACATAGGCTTTGGGAAGTTTCTTACTATCATGCAGAACTGTTCTTCTGCTGGTTAGAACAGTTTTAGTCTGTAATGCTTTGATAAATCTGGCCCACAGAATGCCCAGCAAGTTAATGGTGAACCAGAACTCCTAGGAGTGTGTAAAGGGCATAAAAAGGACCAAAATGACTCAATGTTAAGCAATACGGAAATCTGCCTTATTTAAACAGAAGGTATTTGAGATTATTCAGAGTGGAGTGAGCATATGATGTCTCCCACAATGCACCACTGCTTAATATGCAAATCCTCCTTTGTTGTCCCTGAAAGCTAGCCACACCTCCAGAACTGCTGGAATGCAATGATGTGTCAGCTTATTAATATTACAGAGCCTCAATAATCCAACATAGATACAGACTGGCTGATTCTCCTCAGTGCATGGCATGGGTTAATGTGGCTCTATGGGGTAAGGCTTGGAACACCCTCTCAGTTACAGATTGCCCATCAAGCTAATCAATCTATTGTCACTATCATCATCATCATTATTTTCAGTTGCTACACAACAGCCTCATCTACAGATACATCTACAAGAACTCACACCCCTGAGTACTTACTAAGATGAGCGCATGATTCTGGGCTTACGGATGTGCTAGTCTTCGGCAGTATTCGGAAATACGAATATTTCTTAAAGGGACTCCGAGCTCAGACAAAAATTAAAATTTGAACTTACCCTGGGCTTTCTCTATCCCAGCCCTGGTCGGGACGTCCCACGCCGGCCTCCTGGCTCTTCTCCCGCCGGCTATCCGCATAGCGCGTACAAGCCGGTCCCCCGGGCGACACTGGCGAGTGTCGGGCCTTCTCCTTCCGTATACGTCACGAATGACGTCACACGCCGGCTGCCGCGCGTCATGACGGCGGCCGGCGTGACAGTACGGTGCATGTGCGATTAAAACGAGCATGCGCCGTGCTGTCACGCCGGCCGCTGTCATGACGCGCGGCGGCCGGCGTGTGACGTCATTCGTGACGTATACGGAAGGAGAAGGCCCGACACTCGCCAGTGTCGCCCGGGGGACCGGCCTGTACGCGCTATGCGGACAGCCGCCGGGAGAAGAGCCAGGAGGCCGGCGTGGGACGTCCCGACCAGGGCTGGGATGGAGAAAGCCCAGGGTAAGTTCAAATTTTAATTTTTCTCTGAGCTCGGAGTCCCTTTAAGGCTTCCTGAACAATACTGAAGCGCTTTTTTACCTGTCAGGTCAAAGAAATGAGGAGTTATGGTACAGTAACGACGGCCACTGACTGTCCTCAGAGAAGCTCACAATTTCATAGTCATAGTCTAATGTCCTACCATATTATTATTATTATGTATTTATATAGCACTGTCATCTTCCACAGCACATTACAGAGTACATAGTCATGTTACTGACTGTCCTCAGAGGAGCTCACAATCTAATCCTACCATAGTCATAGTCTATTACCCCTACCATATGATTATTATGTATTTATATAGCACTGACATCTTCTGCAGCACATTACAGAGTACATAGTCATGTCACTGACTGTCCTCAGAGGAGCTCACAATCTAATTCCTTTCAAAGTCATAGTATAATGTCAATGCTATATAAATACCATATTATTATGTATTTATATAGCACTGACATCTTCTGCAGCACGTTACAGGGTACATAGTCATGTCCCTGACTGTCCATAGAGGAGATCACAACCTAATCACTCATACTCTGAATAACAAAACAACGAACACTTTAGGACTGCTATCCAGGCTGCCCACCCCAGCCCTTCCAGAGGTGTTAATTACACAGGGGCCAGCAGGGGGCCCTAACCATAATAAACACCTTACCTGGCTATAATATCGGGTGTCTAATGATGCTTACACCCACATGTATTAGGCTCATATCAACACTCCATTATTGGGGCAATTACTGGGAGCCTCATCTGTAAATACTGTAACACGGCCAGTGGAGCCAGTATAGAGCCTGTATTAGGCTAGGATCACAGTTTTATGCAGAGACTCTTCTCACGTTAATCCCTCCATATCTCTCCTGGAACTCCCATTCTCTTCTAGCCACGCCCCTCCTCCCAGCAGCTGACAGACTGGTAGCCGGGACATGGAAGTTCTCTCCTCCCTCCACCATTACTGAGCTTATAGAAAGCGTCCTGGAATCAGGTGACCGGATGGGTGACAGCTCGGATGTAGAATTGTACTTTTGACCCCAATGCACTTTCACTACTTCAGTAGTGTGAGCACAGTGTGCTGTGTGTGTACAATATAATCCTGCTCATGATTGTGCATTTACACAGTGCTGACATCTCTTCTGCAGTACATATTTATTTATTTACATATGTATATAGTCACGTCACCAACTATCCCTCAGTCCTCAGAGGGGATATTTAGAGATGGCCCGAACTGTTCGCTGGCAAACACTATTCTGCAAACTTCCGCAGTTTGCATCTGTGCTGAACAGCAAACATTTGGCGTTTTGACCCGCCCCCTATATATCATCAATGAGCTAAACTTTGACCCCTTACCTCACAGTTAGAAGACATATGGCAGCCAATCAGCTAGCACCCCCTCCTGGACCTCCCACCCCCTATCAAAAAGCAGTTGCGGTAACCATATTGGATTCATTCTCTGCTGGCTGATGACTTTTAGTGAGAGCAGGGTCAGACTTGCTGCAGATAGGGAAAGCATTAGCTAGGCCTACATTCTTGTTCCTCACGTGCTGTAAAAGCACCCCAAACAGCCCATTTAAGGGCTAGCACATCGGTCTCCTGTGTATTTTGTGTGTGACACCCCACAGCCCACTGACACCCAGAGCTGTGTGCACAAAACTGCTATTGTTGCCTCAATTACCATTGCACACAGAACCACTCCAGTGCATTATTATCTCACTGTATTCTGATAGTACTTTTGCATTTCTCTGTGTGAGACACTCCACAGCCCACTGACACCCAGAGCTGTGCACAATTTCTGCCCTATAGGGATTAAAACACGACTTCAAATAAACCTCAACTCTGTAATTTTTGGTGGGACTTTTGGCATGGATCACCCTCTGGCACGCCCCCTCCAAGTTTTAATTTGAGCAAAAGACCGCACTCACGTCAGTGGGTAAGCTGGTGCCAGGTCCCAAGGCTATCAATCACAGTTATCATGAAGGAGTCCGCACACAGACTTATCGGAGCAATACACGTACATTTTTATTGTCCCATCACATGTGTGTGAATAAATAGTCTGCCCTGCATAGGCCGACGATCGTTTCGGGGCCACCCAGGGTCCCCTTTATCAAGGCGGATAGCAGAAAAGACATGTACACCTAGTCAGTACAAAAAAACACATTAAATACCTCCAAACAAGAATTCCCAACTCCGCCCGTGGGCGGTCACATCAATCAATAAAACGTTGCACATTCAAATGACATCACTGTAAAAACCCTCCAGGTTTTAGACCCCTTGAAACCACTTCTCCATCACTTTTTTGGCTAAAAACAGTCTTTGTAGGTTTTAAAATTCACCTGCCCATTGAAGTCTATGGCTGTTTGCCAGATTCCCCTGTGTGCGGACATTTGCAAAAAAATGTGATGTGCGTGACATCTCTAATAACAATCCAACCCCAATCATAGTCAGTCATTGTCTCATGTCCCCATTGTAGTCTTTGTAGAATAGATTTCAGAGGGAGGGGGATACTGCAGATAATAAAAACTGATTAGGTGGTTGCCCTTGGTAATCACGGCCCCAGCGATCATCTGATGAGACTGCACTACTCATGTATCAGCTGGGCCATCACACAGCTGCAGCTGTATACACAGACCAGAGACACTCTGAGGCCATTAGAGATGTATTGCCTAGGTCACAATGCACTGCTTAGCCTTGGTTACAGGAGCAGCAGAACGTACATCAGCTCTAAATTGCAATGTCAAGCGAATACCATTCTCCCCTACCTATAAATTACAGCTACATCTTATATACAGAAAACTCTCCAGCATAACAAGTGATAAGTAAGCACATCCCACTATAGGTGGGCTGTGGGTGTGTGAGAGCCGACAATCACATCCGGAGCTTTTATTGGCTTCCATGAGAATGTGATGGGCAGCATACCTACTACACAGGTCCAGGAACTTCAGGCCATAATTGGAGTTCTTCCGGAATCTGGGAAACTTCTGTTAATTTTCATGCTGTGATTTGTTTACACTCCTAGTGTTGGACGGTGCCGGCCTGTCTGTACATTAGAGAAGGTAAAGCTCACTGGACATCCACAAAGCATGATGTACTAGAATGATCAGAATTATGTTTCTATAGAATATAATGTTCAGCAGCATCCGTGTCACATGCATGTCACTTGCACACTTGCATTCTCATGGAAAAGTGAAACTTGATTTTAGTTGACACAGCAGAGAACCAGTGACAGGGGTCTTTCAAAAAACACACTTAAACAACCAGCTCCTCTTCATATTTACTGCCTGAAGTTTGAGAAAAAAAAACTAACATTTATATGCTATAGCTTATCCCAGAACTATTGGCCTATAAGACTGTGTATCGGCCACTAACCTTCTAACCATGTGGATTTTGTTTGAGTAGTTTTAAACACAAACTCACCTGTGTAATGATACATATGATTGTAATCTCCATCATGACCATCAGGGGGTGCAGAAAAGAAGTTCTAAGCTGCAAAGGCCCAGTCTGAGGATCCCTGGAACATGGAAACCTTTCCCACCAGGTCAGACTGGAACTCACCTGATTGTATTTGTGTCCCACCTCTTATAGAGCTCCTTGATCATGGTGAAATATCACCTCCAGTTTAGTGTTATGTTTGTCTAACAACTTTAAAGAAGTGCAGTCGTGTTTATTATTATTGATTTATTAAGCAAAGTAAGGAACAAGCATGGGGTACATAATAATACAGACAAATGGTATACAACACCAATATATACAATACAGAACTGGTAACAAAACGCAGAATCAATACAAAATCCAGACCTGGTAATTACAGTAACAATTGTTACATAATGAATAAAATGTATAATACATTCCAAGCCATAAAAGGGTGAGAGAGCCGTGCCCTTGCTTATAGCCAATAAAGTCACCAAGAATAAATGCAGATCACCTCTCTTGGATGTTAGGATCACTGTGGAAGGTGGTCAATCTCTCAGCTAAATGATGATAATAAGCTAGCCTGCTAGGCCTTTCATAATAAAGAGTTCAAAAATGGTGGCTTTTTAGGGGATTTTTGGTGATGCGCGACAATTAATAATTAAAGGACAAGTGTAATGAGAAGAATAAGGAGGCTGCCATATCTAGCGGGCTCCTAGTGGCTTTCCAGCTTCCCCTGTGCATGGAAGCCACCGTGTCACATGACCGGCATCGGGTCATGTGACATGCAGACTTGTGTGCATGGATGTTGGAAGCAGCTAGAAGCAAGAGGAAGACTGCTAGACGTCGCTGGAGGCTCAATAAGTATTTAACCTGCCTGGCGTTCTATTAAGATCGCCAGGCAGGCTGCGGGAGGGTTTTTTTTGAATAAAAAAAAAAACTATTTCATGCAGCCAACTGAAAGTTGGCTGCATGAAAGCCCACTAGAGGGCGCTCCGGAGGCGTTCTTCCGATCGCCTCCGGCGCCCAGAATAAACAAGGAAGGCCGCAACGAGCGGCCTTCCTTGTTTTGCTTATATCGTCGCCATAGCGACGAGCGGAGTGACGTCATCGACGTCAGCCGACGTCCTGACGTCAGCCGCCTCCGATCCAGCCCTTAGCGCTGGCCGGAACTTTTTGTTCCGGCTACGCTGGGCTCAGGCGGCTGGGGGGACCCTCTTTCGCCGCTGCTCGCGGCGGATCGCCGCAGAGCGGCGGCGATCAGGCAGCACACGCGGCTGGCAAAGTGCCGGCTGCGTGTGCTGCACTTTATTTGAGCCAAATCGGCCCAGCAGGGCCTGAGCGGCAGGCTCCGGCGGTACTGGACGAGCTGAGCTCGTCCAGACCGCCCAGCAGGTTAAGAGCCTGCAAACACCCTAAAAACAAAGTCCCCTTTATCCCTCAAGCATGCCGGTTAGTTGAGGCTTCCGGTTGCCTCAATTAGCTGCAGCTATGGAGGATGCACAACTTAAAATCTTTGGGGGATACGCAACTGATAGGCTACGGAGGATGCGCAACTGTCAAGCTACATAGGATGCGCAACTGTCAAGCTACATAGGATGCGCAACTGTCAAGCTACATAGGATGCGCAACTGACAAACTACAACAGATGCGCAACTGACAAACTACAACAGATGCGCAACTGACAAACTACAACAGATGCGCAACTGACAAGCTACAGAGAATGCGCAGGAGGATGGCAACTGACACGCTACGCGTGATGCGCAACTGACACGCTACGTGTGATGCGCAACTGACACGCTACGCGTGATGCGCCTGAGGCGCTCAGTGTGGTTTTGTTGCTGATAAGCTGTATGCTCCTTTTTGATTGGCCTGATGAAGCGGGATTGAGCCCATGAAACGCGTTGCCTATTTTTACTGTGGAGTATAAATAAATTGTTGTTTGACTGTTGATGCCACAGTCCTTCCTTTGTTTGCTTTGTCCGCATGGATGGGATAGGTCCACCACTGCCCTATCGGTTTTAAGCTCGTTTAAGTGACTTTTATTCTATTGGCGCCTCTGGAAAGCTTCTACATATTGCTAAGTCCACCCTTGGTGGAGGGTTGTACCCATCTTTTTCCCATCTACAGAGAGCGACTTTTAATCCTGAGTGGGGTCAGGTTAATCTCCCCACCTGCCTTCACAGTGGTTGCCTAATGGTAACCCTGGTTTGTGAGTATTAATTTGTTATATTACTCATTATTAATTTTCATCTATACAATATCACACTATTGGGCTCTTGGTGTCCCCCCTCCCTTTATGCTTATGCCGGGGACACTCGGGGTGCAGGGACACAGAGAATCTGTCTGCCTTACATTGTGTTCTGGTGGGCGGCAGCATGGTGGTAAGCCTTTATCTAATGGGCATTACCGTAATCAGCTGCACACAATATGGGACACAGTGCACATAGCGGGGGAGACGCAGCCATTACTGCTCAGCCTAAATACATATATTGCAGTGGCTGGTAGACTCAGGGGCGGCACAATCACGTCAGAATCTGGTACAGCACATCATGCACGGGGGAGGGGGACACACAGAGGTCTGCCATTGCCATCAATATATGTCATGGCTAACAACACAAGATGAGCCAACATCACTGCGCACATGGGGGGTACACAGAGGTCTGCCATGCATACTGCTCCGCTCTGGATGGAGAGGGGGGATCTTTCCTCGCACAGCCACAACTATACATGCATTTATGTGCATTGTCTGCTGAGCTGAAGCAAGTGAGTGTGCAGAATGTGGCACACATACCATTACATGTATAGATCTGCTTACAGTATACAGTAAGGCTCTGGTCACAGTGTGTCTTTGTAGCATAACAGCCGAGGTTTGCCACACTGCAATGCACCGCCTATGTGATGTTCACAATGCAGCAGGTGCGTTGCAGTGTAATGGTGTCCACATAGATGTCCCTGAATTTTATAGTCTCTGCTACCGCTGAGGTGTAAAGCAGAAGAGACCCGAGCCTCAATGTACTGCAGTGACACCCAGATGCCCTGTGGCCAGTGCAATAGTCCACTCCTGGGCTGACAATGCTTTAGCTGTAACTGGCAAAGCACAACAGTGCCTCTACTTTATGAGAAAACTAAGGAGCGCTAACCTTCCACAGAAGCTGCTGGTTAATTACTACAGATGCCCCATAGAAAGTGGTCTGACCAACTGCATGCCGGCCTGGTACACCAGCTGCACCAAGGCTGCCAGAGAAGCCCTGCAGCGAGCTGTGATACCAGCAGAAGTCATTATCGGCACTGAACTACCATCACTGGAACTCTTGTGCAGTAAAACCCCCATTATCCGGCACTGACGGGGATTGGCAAATGCCGGATAAGTGTAGTTTTTGGTTGCTTGAGGGTCAATGTCAAAAATAGGCCCAACTAAAAAAACAGTACTATACCCCACGCTATATACCAAACTGAGTATTAATGTTGAAATACAGTTATTTAAACCAAATTAAGACAAAATACAGACTTAACTTTATGTAACAGAAGTTTATTACTGCATAAAGAACTGTAAAACAAGATGTATGCATCCTGCAAGGTCAGAATTTTTCCTTCTGGTTGCTGAGACTTCTGGATAACTGTATAAGACTTAACCTAATGTAACAGAGGTTTATTACTGCATAAAGAAATGTAAAACTAGATTTATGTATCCTGCAAGGTCAGAATTTTTCCTTCTGGATGCTGAGATATCTGGATAACTGTATAAGACTCGCTGTATGAGAAGGGCCAAAATCATTATCAAGGACAACGCTCACCCCAGAAACACCTTGTATGAGCTCCTTCCATCAGGTAGACATTTGCATCAATCTGCATACAAACAAACAGACTGAAAACCAGCTTTTTCCCATCTGCCATAAACTTTTAAAAACTCTGAATCGTCTCTGAAATGATTACCACTGTGTACAAATTGTTTAAATACTTGAAATATCTGGCATGCTTGTATAATTCCTCCATTTCCACCTTTGTTACTATCACTATGGGGTTTATTCTTTAAGCACACTCCATTAACTTAATAGACGCTTCTCTTTAATTGGCCCAATTGGCCCAATAGGCTATTTGTCACATGACAGGAAGCCTATCAAAGTGCTGGGATATCCTTTGAAACCAGGGGCTCAGGGCAGGTTCAGTGGCGTGCCCGTTAAACTAAGGGAGCGCCCGTTAAGCTAATGGAGCACACGTAAGTTAGCAATACCGCAGCATAGAGTGCGCTGGAGATTTTTACCTTGCGCTCCTGTCATTAAGCTGCGCTGCTTTAGCATTAGCAACAGATAATCAGACATTGGCAGCCAAAACCAAAAACAATAGTCAAGTAGCATAGGTGGAAAACATTTACAGCATGAGGGTAATAATACACCTGGGCAGGCAATATTGCACTACAGAGGTGCTAGGAGGGTGCTGCAACCCTGCAGTGTTTGGAGCGGGCGCAGGAGAGTCACTACTGTATGAGGGGTAGGTTTACCGCAGGAGGGCGGGCTCAGCAGGGGAGGAATAGCGTTCAGCAGGAGGGCGGGCTCAGCAGGGGAGGGATAGAGTTCAGCAGGAGGGCGGGCTCAGCAGGGGAGGGATAGAGTTCAGCAGGAGGGCGGGCTCAGCAAGGGAGGGATAGAGTTCAGCAGGAGAACAGCCTGAAGGTGCTGTTTTGCATCTTTGTTCTAGAGGATATGGTCCTATAATGGTGGCCCTATGGGAGGAGCTCAAAGAAGCGGTTGCCTGGGTGGGAGGGGTCACGCAAGATCTTGGTGGCCCTTGACCTCATTCTCGCCGTGTGGAGATTGAGAGAGGAGACAGGGATAATCCAATGATCTTTTCCACAGCGCTAATCACTTTTTGGAGTTTGTACCTGTCAGTGGTAGAGATGGCCCAAACTGTTCGCCGGTGGACAGTTCCTGGTGAACTTGGGCTGTTGACTGTAAAACAGAGACACAGAGAGAGGGAGATCTCCTGTCCTCATTTCAGTCTGGATGAATGGGAGCTTCTAATATCCCCACATCTGCAGCTCACAGCAGGTAAATAACAATGTTATATAGAACTTTCCTGGAGTCTCACTTTCTTATTTTCACTTTAAGGGGGTGTGTATCCTGACTCTGAATCATGCACAGCAGCAAAATCAGTGCAGTGTTCTCCCCAGGATCAATTAGGTGGGCGCGCCGCCCGGGTGAGGTAAGCCCCCTGCCCGGCTGCGTCACACGCTGGGCTCTCTCCTCTGTGTACGAGATCTCCTGCTTTTCAGCAGGCTCGTACAGGTATTGGCTCAGCTCGGCGGTAGGCGGGACCATCTGACTGCAGCGTGCTCTTCCAGGAAGGAGCCGAACGATACAAACAGTCAGTCACAGAGAAGGGACTCTGGTGTTTGTGTAGCTATAAAGGCAGGGCAGACTGCGGCCATTTGGCTTTGTAATTCGGAGCCGCCTTTCCTCCTCACAGCTGCGTCATTAGGTCAGTTGTCTCCCTCCCTCCCCTCTGAATGTGCGTATTCCGTAATTACTTGCCTGCCTCTGTGAAATACACAGCACTTGTGTTTAGAAGACTAGAGAGGAGTGGGGAGTGCAGGCAATCACTCACCTCCTCCCCCGGCTGTCACAAGACGTACGGGGCAGCTGCGGACTAGTTGCATAGAGAGGGGATGTTTTGGCTGCCTGGAGAACGGAGCTCACTGACCGCAGCACTGAAGATAACAAACCTGATCAGAACAGATACAGGCAAAACGCATGTAGCTGGCAGCTCAGCTGTGACCTCAGACAGTTTGCACTGTACACACAAAAAAAACTGTCCTGACGTTCATTCTCCCCCTCCCCCCCCCTTTTTAACCCTAAGGATACAATAATAAACCTGTGAAATCACACGGGCCAGCATGTCCTTTCAGACCATGCTGCAACTTTGCATTTTCACACACACAAAAAACACAGTTCTTATCTGTGTGAATTTGTAGCTTCTCAGAGTAATCTGTAGAACATGGACATGCGACACGATTCCTGATCGAATAATAGCATTCAGCCGGAAATAATCGATGGGATCCACAAACAAGGAAAACTTTATCAATCAGATGATTGGTAGAGGAATCAACCCCAAAACCATTGACTGAATAATTGTGTACAATTAACGATGCCCAATACATATAGCTGTATAGCTCTGGACATGTGTTAACTATATGATGTCTGTTTCACCTGCACTGTCAGACGGATTTCTGTAGCTGCAAATATAACAAAAAGCACTGTTCACTTTAAAGTGTACCAGAGCTGAAAATAGTAAAAAGATTTAAGCCCAATCTACACTATAAGATTCTTTGTGCGATTCAATTACGATTCTATTTACGATCCGATTAAATCCGACATGTCCAATCGGGATTCGATTCAATTCGCTTTGCCATTGCAAAACAATGGCAAATCGAATCCCGATCGGACATGTCGGATTTGATTGGATCATAAATAGAATCGTAATCGAATTGTACAAAGAATCGTATTGTGTAGATGGGGCTTTATACATACCTGGGGCTTCCTCCCCAAAATCTTTTTACTATTTTCAGCTGAGTCCCTTTAAGACAAATTGTGTATTTCTTAAAGCACGCCTGAAATGAGAGCCATATGGAGGCTCAATGTTCTCCCCAGGCTCTTTTGGCCACATTCTCCGCCCATCTAATTTTGGTGAGCACCCGGCTAACATCAGCTTGTTTCCTCCTCCTATGCTGTGAGCAGAGTTGCGCCAGCCCTGCTAGATTTGGGCGCAGCCAGCGCCGCCATAGACTATAATGGCAATCAGTCTATAGCGGCGCTCAGTGAGTAACGTTGGCTCCGTCAAAAGACGGAGCCAAAGTTGCTTAAAAAAACACAATAATTGGGCTTCCAGCTATTGCTGGAAGCCAAATTATTTCATTCCCCCACTATCCATGTCGGCCTGGAGGGGGAATAGTAATTAAAACGGCCCGGACTTGTGCAAGAAGCAGGATCAGCCATATACCGCTGTATCCTGCGCCCAAGTCTACCGGTGCCGATTTCAAATGTACTCCCTGCATTCCCCCGGTTGTGCCCCACCCGGCTACTTTTTCATGCCACCCGGCTGGAAAAAATTTCTGGGGAGAACACTGCAGTGTGATTTAAAATCTGGTTCAAATAAAATTCAAACTGCACCACAAATAGTTACAGAATGAGTCTCTCACAGTTATGTGGATTAGGAAGTAGCTGCAGCAAAAAGTTCCCAGAGGGATGAAGTCACTGTAAATATTTTTCCCGCTGCACTCACCAACATCAAAGTTCCTAGAAAAAATAAACACACTTCACACAGTGTAACTCCGTCCTCAAAGTTGCACTCATAAGTACAAAAGCTCCACCATGAGGGATTTCTAGAGTACACCCTTCCACATGTGCATACAAACAGCCCCCCCCCTCCCCCCAACAGAGACGGGGCTCACCAGACAGTCGCCACCTCACAGACCAGGTGGATCTAGCGTGTTTGCAAATGTAAAAGCTGCCTCAGCATGAGCCCTCCACTCGCCCCCTTCTCTTCAGATAAAGCAGGCTTTGTAATCCAAGTACATGTATAAAAGTATAAAGGACCATTGCCTAATGCTGCACATACACCAGCTCCTCACGCTAATATAAAATTGCACTTACGCCTCCAAGTCACAGCGCACATATCAGGCAAAGATTAGCCTCCCATCCGGGCACTCGGGGGGGGGGGGGGGGGGGGTCAGGTACGCAGCGTCCCGCTTCAGTACTTTTCTCTCTGGCAGCTCCCGCTGTACAGTTCCTCTATGCCGGCCGGCCTTTCCCCGGGTGATTGACGTCACGCTGTGACTTGGAGGTGTAAGTACAATTTTATATTAGCGCGAGGAGCTGGTGTATGTGCAGCATTACGCGATGGCCCTTATTTATACTTTATACATGTACTTGGATTACAAAGCCTGCTTTATCTGAAGAGAAGTGGGCGAGTGGAGGGTTCATGCTGAGGCAGCTTTTACATTTGCAAACACGCTAGATCCACCTGGTCTGTGAGGTGGCGACTGTCTGGTGAGCCCCGTCTCTGTTGGGGGGGGGGGCTGTTTGTATGCACATGTGGAAGGGTGTACTCTAGAAATCCCTCATGGTGGAGCCTTTGTATTATGAGTGCAACTTTGAGGACGGAGTTACGCTGTGTGAAGTGTGTTTATTTTTTTCTAGGAACTTTGATGTTTGATGTTAAAATCTGGTTTATTCGGCTCCCAGCAAAAACAAATAATGATAGTTTCAGCACTCTTGTGTTATCAGGAATGTTTGTTCAGTCAGATAAAAGTGTTTGGCTTTTATTTACTCTCCAGGAGAGCCATGGCTGCATAGGACTGCAGATCCTGCCTCGTTTTTCACCTGAGTTTTCTCCTATGAGATAATTTTTCATTTTCAATTTAAAATAATTTTTCAGCACTTTTCAACTAAAAATGTACCCAAAAGAAGTTGAAAAAGTACTATCAAAATTATTTTGAGCATTTTCTTGCTTTCTGGTGGCTTAAAAGGCATTTTATTGACAAGTTTAAAAATGTCAACTTGGAGAAAACTAAGGAGGAAAAGTGAATTGCATATGGGCCCTGGTTTATTAACCCTTACATTGGAAAATAAAAAGGTAAACGCAAAGCAAGTTCTAACTAGGCTCAGTACTATATGTACCCATATGTCTCTCATCATGTCACTTCAGTTATAAGCCAATGCACTGAGTTGCCTGATAAAATGCTCAGCATTCTATGTAAGTATGGTAAAAAAAAAGAAAAAGAAAAACAATGCATCAGAATATTTGTAGCCAATGCATTTTCCATACTCAACACAAGTGTCTGATAAGCAGTGACTTATGCCAAAAACATTTCCCACACTCAGCACATGATTAGGGCATTTCACCAGTGTGAGATCTCTCATGACTGACAAGACGCGATTTACTCACAAAACATTCCCCACACTCAGCACATGAATAGGGTTTTTCACCAGTGTGAGTTCTCCCATGTTGGACAAGATATAATTTCTGAACAAAACATTTCCCACACTCAGCACATGAATAGGGCTTCTCACCTGTGTGAGATCTCTCATGACTGACAAGATATGATTTCTGAGCAAAACATTTCCCACACTCAGCACATGAATAAGGCTTCTCACCAGTGTGAGATCTCTCATGTTGGACAAGTTCTGATTTCCGTGCAAAACATTTCCCACACTCAGCACATGAATAGGGCTTCTCACCAGTGTGAGATCTCTCATGCCTGACAAGATCGGATTTCTGTGAAAAACATTTCCCACACTCAGCACATGGATAGGGCTTCTCACCAGTGTGAGATCTCTCATGCCTGACAAGATCTGATTTCTGTGCAAAACATTTCCCACACTCAGCACATGAATAGGGGTTCTCGCTAGTATGAAATCTCTCATGTGTAACAAGAAGTGATTTACTCACAAAACATTTCTCACACTCAGCACATGAATAAGGTTTCTTACGACTATGAAATCTCTCATGTGTGACAAGATAGAATTTATGAGCAAAACATTTCCCACACTCAGCACATGAATAGGGTTTCTCACCAGTGTGCAGTCTCTCATGTATGACAAGGTATGATTTGTTAACAAAACATTTCCCACACTCAGCACATGAATAGGGCTTCTCACCAGTGTGAGATCTCTCATGTGCGACAAGATGTGATTTCCATGCAAAACATTTCCCACACGTGGAACAGGAATAAGACCCTCCAGCAGGGGGAAAGCGGTGCTGGGTATGAGGCCCCTCAGGGTTAGACAGGCGAGGGGAGTCTGGGGGAATATTTGGGGTCACCAGGATATCTGCAGGAGACTCTTGTCCAGTGACATCATCATCCATTGTACAGTCTGTGGATACAGAGAGACGGGTCTCTGAGAGGTTCCTGATGCCGGGACTCCGCGCTGCAAATAGAGAAACATCATCACTTCCTGTTAGAGAATCCTGAGGGGAGGAACAATTATCATTAGGGGTGAAAGGAAAGAGGATGGTCGGCACTGCTGTACAACTTCCTTTATTTGGCAATGTGCAGACAAGTAGGCTGTGTGTTACATCATCACCTCACAGTCCATAAGAAGAGACTAAACACGTACCGGTGCGGGGGTGGATAATGGTGGGTGCTGGTTGCTGGGAGCCTGACGGCAGTTTCACACACAAGCGCTTCTTCAGAGGCTATGACAAGGGGGCGGGGCTATATCTGCTCTAGTTGGAGAAAGTGCTTTACTGTAATAGTAACCTGCAAACCAAGATTACAGTGTGGGGAGGTCAGGGAGAGCGAGGCCAAACAACACGGCCGCTATTCCTAATGGAATTACAAGTCCTGCTGCAGCAGCTAATTATACAAGCCACTAACATAATATTCCATGATGAATATAGGTCAGGCCATGCAGAGCAGAGAATCTGGCTGACCTCGTCCACATATACAACAAGGACTGCCTGATTAGGGGAAGCCGGGGTTAGGAAGGTTTAACAGTTATTTAAAACTTAATCTTTATTTTAATTTATAAAGAAGCAGGGAGATTGGCCATTAGAGGATGGGCAACAGTGACATTCAGGGAGAACTGGGGAGGAGATTGTGTTTTAGAAGTTCAGCAGAATAGGTGCCGTATCTATTCCTGACTCTCTCCTCTCTCACTTCAATTCAACAGTTACTATTTGTTTTAACAATAATAGTTTATTGAAAAAAGTCAGTAATACAAATAAACAGGAAACGGCCTGATGAAATGATGTTATGAAACAGCATAGTACAAGTACCATATTAGATTAACCATTTCAGCACAGCTGGACGAGAGGAATTTTCACCTGTCAGCGCACCTCCTATTCATTCTCCAATAGCTTTATCACTGCTTATCACAACAAAATGATCTATACCTTGTTTTTTCTGCCACCAATTAGGCTTTCTTTGGGTGGTACATTATGCTAAGAATTATTTTATTCTAAATCTATTATGATGGGAATAATAAAAAAAAATGGAAAATTATAGTTTTAAAATAATTCACGCTACCATAATTAAAATCCACACATTTTATTTGGCCATTTGACCCGGCTATTGTAATGTTAAAGTTGTATCCCTAGTACAATGTATGGTGACAATATTTTATTTGGAAATAAAAAGATGCATTTTTTCTGTTTTACATCCATCACTAATTTGTAGCCCAATATTGAGTAATTATATGCTCTCTTGCCATAGATATTATTCTTTTTTCCCCCCTAAAGTCAGTAGGTGTAATTTACTATTTGGCCACAAGATGCCTCCACTGAGGAAAAATCCTGTTAGCATACTTTGTACGCTAATAGGATACAATGTATCATTACATTGTAACTAGGGGAAATGACCTAGGCTTCCATCGGAAGTCTCTGATCACAGTGGCCGCGGGGAGATTATGAATGGAAATATTGTTTCCATTCATAAATTTAACGACCGGCGGCGGAAACTGGCGGAAATCAGCGGCGGGAGATAAGTAAGGAATAAACAAAAGAACAAAAAACAGTGTTTATTCTCGGTGGACATGCTCGGATTGGCACGTCCCCTGCAGCCAATCCCCTCTGCTAGTAGCAGCAGCACAATCGCCTGCAGACCATCCAACCTGCAGGGACGTGACTAGCGCCTCCCTGTGTCTCTAGCAGCTGCCGCTGCGGATGTGAAGCTCACGTCCGCGTGGCTGAAATGGTTAATGGGGATAAAAAGAAAAGGTTGATCAGAAAGGATCCCGAAGAGAAAACATAGAGGACAAACAAAGGGAGACAACTTAATACCGACAATAAGGATAAACCACTTGTATGTATGCTCCTAATGTAGTACAAACAGTTACTGATTACATGCTATAAAACACAATGGGGTTGATTCACTAACTATAGCGCTGCCAAACAGTGAGACTAAACTACTGTTACAAGCGCACTGAATATTTCCTCTGTGCACGCTACATGCACTAGTGGCAGCATAGAGTACGTTACTTAGCAACGGCCGCTGCCTTGATTTGCCGCGCAGTAGTGATGTATTGCTCCTGCGATACTTCACTATAGTGGCCGTTCTCCTTGAATGTCGCTGTTGCCAATCCTCTAATGGCCAATCTCCCTGCTTCTTTTACATTAAAATAAAGGTTACTTTTTAAATAACTGATAAACCTTCTGGTTTATGGTCTGTGTAAGGTCTGTGTGTGTCTGAATTTGTGTCTATCTATCTATCTATCTATCTATCTATCTATCTATCTATCTATCTATGCTTGGTGTCTCTCTCTCCCTCCCTCTCTGTGTTATGCTGGGCATGTTTACTCAGCTTCCTTGGTCGCCCATGGCGAGGCCTATTCTGAGTGGTACCTGTCCTGTTAAACCTCTGTATGGTCTTGGCCACCATGCTGCAGCTCAGTGTCAGACTGTTGGCAATCTTCTTATAGCCTAGGCCATCTTTATGTGGAGCAACAATTCTTTTTTCAGCTCCTCAGAGAGTTCTCTGCCATGAGGAGCCATGCTGAGCTTCCAGTGACCAGTATGAGGGAGTGTGAGAGCGATAGCACCAAATGTACCACACCTGCTCCCCATTCACACCTGAGACCTTGTAACACTAACCAGTCACATGACCTCAGGGAGGGACAGGGCCGGAACCAATTCCCTTCCTCTTCTAAGTTCTCTCCTAGGACATCATTTTTCATCTTCTGCTTAAAATAACTTCTCAACACTCTGCAAATTAAAAAGTACTGAAAAATGATTTTTAACTAGCTGATTGCCCGGCGTTGCCCGGGTATGTATTTAGCTGGTGTTGACTGCGCCCACTTTTTCTATCCCTAACACACAATTACTGAATGACCAAGTTTGTGAGCTTTGCAGTCTTTGGCATCAATAATTTGCATTGAAATGAAACAAATCTGATTGGCTGTTTGTGGCTCCACCCCTTTTCTAAATTTGAACCCCAGTCACCCAATGACCAACTGGACCAGGTTTGAGGCTTGTGCCATTAACAGTGCAGGAAAGGCATCAATTAAATATTCACCTTAAAAATCAACAGGTGAATTTTGATTGGCTTTTGTAGGCTCCACCCACTTTTCTGAATATAAATCCCAGTCACCCAGTGACCAACTGTGCAAAGTTTAAGAACCCTACCATTAACAGTGTAAGAATGGCTGCAGTTTACATTTTCCCAGTGAAATTTGTATTTGTCGCCGCCCACTTTCTGGTTATGGGGATAAAAAGTATCCTATATGTTATTCCAGGTAATCTACTATGTGTGGGACAAATTTCATTCAAAGCCGTTCAGCCAGTTTTGTGTGATCGAGTAACAAACATCCAAACTTTCTCATTTATAATAAGATTTTTTTGTTGCCTGCAGGTGGCTTAAAAGGCCATTTATTGATAAGATATAAAAATATCACCAAGGAGAAAGTGAATTGGATTGGGCCCTGAAATGTCTAATTGAGTAGAATTTTGATATTTGTCACTTAGGGGTGTCCTCACTTTTGTTGCCAGCGGATTAGACATTAATGGCTGTGTGTTGAGTTATGTTGGTGGGACAGCAAATTTACACCATTATACAAGCTGTACACTGACTGCTTTACATTGTATTAAAGGGGTAGATTCATGAAATTGTGGTAATATTACCACACATACTGAGAGGAAGATGATCTATACTGTGCCCAGCAGGGAAATATGTGTTAGTCAGTTTAATAAGGCTATTGAATTACTAATGTTTATCACTCACCAATTCTCATCTCTGCAATAATGTCTTCTTTCTTAGATGCTCTCATCACGTCCCCCCCCTCCATAGACTGCTGATCACTCCTCACATATGTCTCTTCTTCTTCCTCTTTATTTGTCCCCATCACGTCACCCTCCCCCATAGACTGCTGATCACTCCTCACATACGTCTCTTCTTCTTCCTCTTTATTTGTCCCCATCACGTCCCCCTCCTCCATAGACTGCTGATCACTCCTCACATACGTCTCTTCTTCTTCCTCTTTATTTGTCCCCATCACGTCACCCTCCCCCATAGACTGCTGATCACTCCTCACATATGTCTCTTCTTCTTCCTCTTTATTTGTCCCCATCACGTCACCCTCCCCCATAGACTGCTGATCACTCCTCACATACGTCTCTTCTTCTTCCTCTTTATTTGTCCCCATCACGTCCCCCTCCTCCATAGACTGCTGATCACTCCTCACATACGTCTCTTCTTCTTCCTCTTTATTTGTCCCCATCACGTCACCCTCCCCCATAGACTGCTGATCACTCATCACACATGTCTCTACTTCTTTCTCTTTAATTGTCCTCATCATGTCACCCTCCTCCATAGAATGCTGATCACTCCTCACATACGCCTCTTCTTCTTCCTCTTTACTTGTCCTCATCAGGTCACCCTCCTCCATAGACTGCTGATCACTCCTCACATATGTCTCTTCTTCTTCCTCTTTACTTGTCCTCATCATGTCACCCTCCTCCATAGACTGCTGATCACTCCTCACATATGTCTCTTCTTCTTCCTCTTTACTTGTCCTCATCAGGTCACCCTCCTCCATAGACTGCTGATCACTCCTCACATATGTCTCTTCTTCTTCCTCTTTACTTGTCCTCATCATGTCACCCTCCTCCATAGACTGCTGATCACTCCTCACATACGCCTCTTCTTCTTCCTCTTTACTTGTCCCCATCAGGTCACCCTCCTCCATAGACTGCTGGTCACGCCTCACATACGTCTCTTCTTCTTCCTCTTTAACCACAGCACTTACATGTATCAGTTCTCCACCCTAATCACACAAAAGAAGAAGCACTTTATAATGTGAACACAGGTAACAGCATAGACAACAGGAAACAATGTCACATAGTTTGGGGTCTCTAATGACACTCAGTTCCATCTACCTGATAATGGTGGAGGGTGGGGGGATCTTCCTGTAGACAACCCCTGGAATAAAGAGGACCTGTACATCTCTCTGGTGGGTTTGTGTTACTGGATCCATCTGTAGGAAACACACACAGTGACTGAATACTATGGGCTCAATTAACTAAGTGTTACCACATTGAAAAGTAAATATTACATACTAGTGAGGTAAATTACCGGCTTGTGCAGTGAATACCTCAAAAAAAGTCAATTCACTAAGATTAGAGTGTTCTGCAAAACAAATAAAACGTTGGGTGTTTTTAAGATCTGGCTGGACCTGTCAATTACTAGAAATCAGCAAGTGGTAAAATTGACAGACTAGGGAGAAAGCCAATAGGAAGAGCCAGCTGGTCCTGCTACTCACCTCATTTGATCAGATACACTACCGGGTGGGACATCAGAAAGATAAACAAAATACAATAGCAGGAGACATTTACAGAGGCTTTCCTGTATCCCTTTAGACATGCAGATCTATATACTTGTACATGGAAGAGGCCCTTTAGTCTTTAGTGGCATGCATACACATCTAAAGGGATGCAGGAAGTCCTTTACTCTCTAGTAAGCTGTCACACAGGAATGGGTTATGCAGACACTTGTAGGAGAGAACCTCAGCCTGCTGCAGAGACTTCCTCCACAGCTGGGAGACTTCTGCATTACCAAGCAGGTCTTAGGTAATTTACTGAACAATGTTGCTTCCATTCACTATTACCGCATGTGTGACAATCTTAGTGCACTTGGAAAACAAAGTCTACAATACAGAATGTGTGATTTCCCCAGCCTCTTTTTTTTCAGCCCTTAGTGAATTAAGGTCATTGTCTGTTTGTGTTTATCTGATGAGGGGGATCTAGGAGGACCCCAAGCACTGCTTTCTCAATTACAAATAAATTAAGAATCTCCTCTTACCCGGTGATGTGAGGGGCGGCTTATTCTCCATCACGGTGTCCTTATAGAGGTCCTGGTGTCCTTCTATATACTGCCACTCCTGCATGGAGAAATAGAGAGTGACATTTAGACATTTCATAGGAACCTGACACACACAATAATACAGTCACCGCCCAGACACACCCTTTGCTGTTACTGGATAATGTCCCATAATTCCCAGCACCGCTCACCTCTCCTGTCAGCAGCTCCATCATCTTCCCGGTCACTTCCAGAATATTCTGCTTGTTGTGTCCCTCAGATATCAGGAAGTGAGGTGGGGGCACCATGATGGTCACATGATCACCAGACCTCACTGGAGGAAATTTCTGTATGGAAAGACCAACACTAATGTCACATGATTTCCCAGAATCCTCCTTACCGCTCTGGTCAAGTGTGTTTTACTAATAGAGATAAGAGTGATGTCATGTGACCTCCCAGAATTCTTTGTACCGCTCCAGTCAGGTATGTATTTTATTAATAGAGAAAGTGGTTATGTCATGTGACCTCCCAGAATCCTCCTCACCTCTCCAGTCAGCAGATATATGATCTCCAGAGTGAGGTTGAATATCCTCTCCGTCATGTGACTCTGGTCCTCGTCCATCCTTAGTGATGTGGTCATGTGATCCATACAGGATGCTGCTGCCTTTAGATAAATAATAAGGGGAGGATAGTCTAGGGTGCACAGTTGTCAGCACTGCCTATTGCTGTCACTTGTGGGTGGTGGGGCCATGCAGAGTATTGCAGGAAAGCATAATAAGCTGGTTTATAGCTACCTGTGCACTATACTCACAGTATGCTGCAGTCCTGTCCTCCCTCTGCCTCCTCTCCAGCTGGCCTTCTCTCCTCACATCCCCCTCCCACTGTTACCATTCCTGTGATGTTACAGCAGTGCTGGTAGTGGTAGATGGATGAGAATATGAGGATATGAGGAGAGGCAGAGACTGAGGCTAATGGGAGCAGAGGACTGGAGCACACTGTGACAGCTAGCTATAAACCAATGTAATTTTTCCCTTTACTCCTCTGCATGGAGGTGGGGGAAGGGAGCAATACTGGAGTGTGGGTATGGCTATATTGGGAAAGAAATGACATTACTGGGATGGGGGACATTACATACTGGAGGATAATGGCAATGCTGGGGACACAGGGGGACATGGCTATACTGGGAAAGAAATAGCATTACTGGGGTGGGGGAAATTTCATACTGGAGGATAATGGCAATGCTGGGAGACACAGCGGGGACATGGCTATACTGGAGAAGAAATGGCATTACTGGGGTGGGGGATATTACATACTGGAGGATAATGGCAATGCTGGGAGACACAGCGGGGACATGGCTATACTGGGGGAGAAATGGCATTACTGGGGTGGGGGATACTACATACTGGAGGATAATGGCAATGCTGGGGGACATGGGAGGAGGACATGGCTATACTGGGGGAGAAATGGCATTACTGGGGTGGGGGGACATTACATACTGGAGGATAACGGCAATGCTGGGGGACACAGGGGGACATGGCTATACTGGGGGAGAAATGGCATTACTGGGGTGGGGGACATTACATGCTGGAAGAGAATGGCAATGCTGGGGGACATGGGGGGGACATGGCTATATTGGGAAATAAATGGCATTATTGGTGTGGGGAATTGATACATTTGTCCAATTGCTCAGCCAGGGCATAAATTGAAAACACTAGTGAGTTGCCCAGTCAGCACCAGGGCCCTGAAAAGGTGCAGGAAACATACATAAAATCAAGAACAACCGAGTCTTGATCTGGATTTAAAGGCTATAAAAGCTCAGATTATTATTGTATCACAGTATAAAAGCAGAATGTTTCGGCACACAGGCCTTTGTGAAGTGCATGAATGAACTGAAGCGAGAGGGATATGGAGGCTGCCATATTTATTTCCTTTTACACAATACCAGTTGCCTGGCATCCTGCTGATCCTCTGCCTCTAATACTTTTACCCCCAGACACTGAACAAGCATGCAGCAGATCAGGTGTTTCTCACATTATAGTCAGAATCGGCAGCCAAATAGATCAGCAGGGCTGCCAGGCAACTGGTATTGCTTAACAGGAAATAAATATGGCAGCCCCCATATTTTTCTCACTACAAGGGGTCCTTTAAAGAAAAACATTTATTTGTTACACCTGATACAAATCCTGCAATAAATCTGCATTGTGCCAACTTCCTGCTTTCATGCAGACATATTGATAACATCCGGTGTTTACAAATTAGCTGCTCTGCCGTGCAGATAAGAATTCTGAGCAGACAAAGCTGAGAGATCAAATTACAACTTGTGATTAGTCACAGATGAGGGGGAGTTAGTAGACAGGCTAAACTCTCTTAATACATACAGGGTGCATTTCTTTATGTTTTCCTCCTGTCCTGTGTAAGAGTTCAGGTCCACTATAAATGAAATCTGCACTAGGAGCAGCGGCTGGATAGTGTACTGGATATAGGATACAGAAGGATCAGACCAGCACCATATAGGTTACATCATTCATTTACATAATTAGGATAGAGAGTGTGCTGGGGTAACACAAATAGCACAACACAAGAGACAGTTCCCTGTATAGCATCACACGGACCGGAACAATAAATCCAAAATATCTATTATCAAATTACAGTCCAACCCAATTATTAGCAATGAAAAAATCAGGAAAGGTGAAATGAGTGGAGTCCTAAATCAATAATCAAAATACAAAATCTCAGGTCCTCCTCATCCAAAGTGTTATATATGCAATGTAAACAAATCACACGTTATAAACATCAATTAAAAAAAAATCAATATTGCTCAAAAAATGACAAATCAAAAGATGCAAGGGAGAAAATCCAGCAAAAATAATCAGCAAATCAGGTGAACAAGTGTCACAAGCCGCCCCAGAAGGAGTAAATAGCAATAATGTTAGATAAAGAAAAACATCTATAATGTAAAGTGCAATAGCAGCAATAAAGAATAAAAAGTAAAGTGCTCACGTGTAATCAGGGCTGAGGAGTCGGTACAAAAATCTTCCGACTCCTCAGGTTAGGATTCCACCGACTCCGACTCCTCTAATTTGCATATTACAATCTTGTTGATTGAAAGTATGTAACATAAAATGCATCTCTTAACTGCCAACGCTTAGGAATTCTAAAAGACAACTGAACTGAGAGTGATTTGGAGGCGGCCATATTTATTCCCTTTTAAACAATACCAGTTACCTGGCTAGCCAGGTGATCTTCTGCCTCTAATACTTTTAGTCATAGACCAAGGCCTCATTCACATCATACGCGCTGTTGTGCACATTTGGAAGCACATATGGCGTGGTAACATGCAAGAACAGCAGAATGGTATAGATAGCTCTTCTGTGGTTCACATCAAATTCTCTGCGCAGCAATACGATGTGCTATGATGCGCTTGCGTACTGCTGCATGCATTCTGCCTGCAAGCGCAGAGCTGACCCATTCACTGTCAATGGATGGGATCAGCAGTGCAGTGGGTAGCAGCGCAGAGGGGGTGCGATCCTACACGTTGCGTTCCGATGGCACGGCCATCTGCGCTGCATAGATGTGAATGAGGCCTAAAACTAGGCTTTGGTAAGAGTGCTTGTAGAAGGTACAGACAGGAAAAAGAACATCTATCAGGCCCTAGGCAATGTGACTGTGGGTACATGTAAGACTTATGTGCAGGTACTCTGCAGGAGAATGAGGAGATTCTTCCTCTATTACACAATTTTCATGCACAATCTGAACATGGATCAGGCCCTAGGCAATGTAACTGTGGGTACATGTAAGGGTGATGTGCAGGTACTCTGCAGGAGAATGAGGAGATTCTTCCTCTATTACACATTCTTCATGCACAATCTGAACCAGGTTTATGGGCGATAGACAACACCTCTGTGTTCAATGTGCACAACATTCTCAGTTGATTCCCTGCAGCTCTGTGGAGAGTGCATATGTAGAGTCAAGTACTATTGTGTAACTTAAAGTGAACCTGAGACATATTCAATTTTTATACATACCTTCCTCCAGCCCCCTTCAGGCTAATCAGTCCCTCACTGTCCATCTCCATCACCTGGATCTTCTGCTATGGGTCCAGGCACTTGAGTCAGTCAGTCGCAGTACACAAGCACACACTCCATCACCAGGAATGTACTACATCTGCTCAGCACTACATCTGCTCAGCACTACATCTGCTCAGGGGAAGCAGCACGCTGCTGGACTGTGCTGACTGGCTGAATTACCGGGACTCATAGCAGAAGATCCAGGTGGCGGAGGAGGACAGCGAGGGACTGATTAGCCTGAAGGGGGCTGGAGGAAGCCCCAGGTATGCATAAAACTTTATTTTTCATCCGTCTCAGGTACCCTTTAATTCGTAGTCACCAATCCAAATTTTAACAACATATCAAATTATTTGATTTCATGAGCAAAGGGAGTGCATACATTTGCATAAACCAGCATCAATGCAGAATTATTTCCATCTCATTGACCATCTCTATTAGTGACACGGCTACACATCAGGCTTTATTCTTACAGCATAGATGTTATTTAGTATATATAAGAGATTCCTGTGTACACATCATATATACAGTCACAATCAGATGTGCATATTTGACTTTAAAAATACGGAGACTGGTTTATTGAAGCAGCACAAGTAACTATGTTTGATTGCTTTATTTCATTTTTGTGGGCTAAGCACAGCTATTACTGTATATAGAATTTATGAGGACTATTATCTGAGACATAGAACATTTTATCATATTTTCTATTTTAATTAGAGTTTTAATTCAATAGGAGTTGGTGCATTTTTTCCCGTCTCCAGGTACCCAAAAATTGCCCCGACTCCTCCTCCACAGCCCTGCGTGTAATAGAATAGATGAGGTGGGCACCAACCACAAAGCCTTAAAGCAGAGTTCCCCAACCCTGTTCCTTGCAGGAAACTACAAACATGCACAGGTGGGATAATTAGTATCACAGTAGAGCTGATTACCTCTGCGGATTTCCACAAAACATGCACTGTTGGTGGGCCTTGAGGACAGGGTTAAGGAACGCTGCCTTAAAGGACAACTTTAGTGAGAGAGCTATGGAGGCTGCCATATTTATTTCTTTTTAAGCAATACCAGTTGCCTGGCAGTGGTGTGTTTTGTCAGTGCAGCGTGCTCCATGGTGAAAAATGGGTGTGACCATGACATCACATGGGCGGAGCTAACTGTACTGTAACAGTGAGGCAGCGAGCTATAGTTTCCTCCTGAAAGTTAGGCAAGTGACCCTAAGGGTAATTACAAAGAGGGGACACAGAGAGCCAATATAGTGTAGTAAGTACTGGCAAAGGATGAATATGCAGAGTAAGTAAAAGAATACTCACACACCCGGGTCGCCACAAAGGTAACCACTGTAAAGGCAGGTGGGGAGATTAGACCTGTCCCCACTCAGGATTAAGAAGTCGCTCTCCATAGATAAAGAAAAAGGGGGTTACACCCCTCCACCAAGGGTGGACTCAGATATTGTACAAGACCAAACAGAGGCGCCAACAGGATAAAAAGGACTAAAAATCTTAAATATATATATATGTATAGAGCAGGTAGTGGTGGACTTACCTCCTCCAAGCAGACACACAGAACTGTTGATCTGAACAGTCACAGAAAATTGTATTTACACAATCCCAGTTATTGTGCAACGCGTTTCACAGGCGTGACCCTGCTTCATCAGACAGTAAAAGTAGAGCATATAACAGCTGCAGATCAGTATAGCACTAAGTGCCTCTGGGGTAATTACACAACGTCCCCCAAACACATCAGAAAGAGGCTTTTCCGCCATGATGAGATGAAACAGGAGATTTGCACCATTGATGTGCAGATGATAAAGCTGCAGAAACTGCATGATGCTATTTATAAGCATATCATTTAGTAATCATGAGCCCCACAAATGCTGCAACAATAACCCCAAAGTAGCAAATGTAGCCGACTATGACCATCAAGTAATACAGTAACCGTTACCTCCAGCACATGAAATGCAACAACAGTTTCCTCCCACACATAAAATGCAAGAATTGTTTCCCCAACACACGAAATACAAAGACTGTGACCTCCAACACATCAAAAATGCAAGAAATGTTACCTACGACACATGATGTGAAACATCAGTTTCCTCGGTCAAATGAAATGCAGCAAACTATTCCCCGACAACAAGGTAAGCATTACTTCCGGACACATGAAATGCAGCAAATGGTAAATGAGGCAAACATTTCCCCAGACACATGTTAAAATTCAGTAATTGTTACCACCCACACATGGAATACAGCACACTGGAGGGAAGGGGGTGACAGTAGGTAGGGAGGAGGGTAACACTGACTGGAAGGGGAGGAGGGTGACATTAGGTGGAGAGGAGGGTGACACTGACTAGAAGGGGAGGAGGGTGACAGTAGGTGGAGAGGAGGGTGACACTGATTGGGTGGGGAGTAAGGTGACAATCACACACACGAGAAGGTTCATGGGGGGGAGGTGCAAGAGGATATGCAGGAGAACACACACTGAGGGACATTGCTGGAAGGGGGGGGGGTCACACACTGGAGAGAAGAGGGAGACACGTACACCTTGAGGGACAGTGCTGGGGTGGGGTTGGCTGTGCCAATTGGATGTAGGGCAGGGCTAATGGGGAAGCACGCTGGGAATCTAATGCCAGGTGGTCACTCCTTCTTCCCACAGCACAGTCCATTGATGGAGGCCAGAGTCCTGCGGCCGCGACATCCTGCAGCCAAAAGCAGGATGTTTCCCGGGACCCCATGCAGCCTGGGAGAGGGAACCCCAAATACGGGACGTGTCCCTGCTAAAGCTGGAGGTCTAGTCACCGTTAGGGTTGCCACCCAGCCGGTATCTAGGCGGCCCTACCGGAAATTTCACTAAAAAGCCGGCGCCGGAATAAAAGTTTTACCGACACGTTATCTGTCGGAAAATTAGCCCAGGCTCCTTGCTGCTGAGCAACTTGGAGCCAGCTCTCCCTCCTCTGTTCTTGGATTGGCTGGCCAGGCACTGCCAGCCAATCACCAGTGAGGATTCTCGGGGAAGGAGGAGCCGAGTAGACAGAGTCTGTGTGAGCCTTCCCTGAGCAGCGTTCCGTTCTGTGCAATGCATCCTGTAAATTGTTCTCCTGGTCCGTTTGTTTGCAGTGAGCTGCTCAGCTAGTCACCGGCTCACAGTCTGTGTGTGGAGGGAAATAAATGACAGAGGTACAGAGACGTGTGTCTGGAGCAGAGGCAGCACATGATTACTGTGCTTCTGTGTGAGCTGGAATGTGTCTGCCGTTATTTCTGTGTAATGTGTGCAGTGCCATGAGCCAGCCCAGCCCCCCAGGCAGCATCATTACAACAGTCTGTGGTCACATTGGAAAAATCAAGCATGCTGTCAGCTCTTTACACAAATGCAAAAATCCATTCGATTTGAATAAGTCCAGTGAATGATTAACCCTGATAAGCAGCAGTGATAAGAGTGGAGAGATGTCCCCCAGACCACTTGTCACAACTGAAGTGCTGTGTTACAGCAAGGAAGCAGGTACCAGAGTCACAGTGACACAGCTTCACACACAGTGTGCCTCTCTCTCCCCCCCCCCTTTCTTCCCCCTTTCTCTCCCGACCCCATCCCCCCAACCCTCTATCAGCCCATATCCCCCCTTTCAGACTCTTAAAGGGGAACTGAAGAGAGAGGTATATGGAGGCTGTCGTGTTTATTTCCTTTTAGACAATACCAGTTTCCTGGCAGCCCTGCTGATCCTCTGCCTCTAATACTATTAGCCATAGCCCCTGAACAAGCATGCAGCAGATCAGGTGTTTCAGTGGTTCCGACTTATAAGTCTGATCTGACAAGACTAGCTGCATGCTTGTTTCTGGTTTTAATCAGATACTACTGCAGAGAAATAGACCAGCAGGGCCGCCAGATAACTGGTATTGATTAAAAGGAAATAAACATGACAGCCTCCATATACCACTCTCTTCAGTTCCCCTTTAAGGGGGCTATACTTCAGGCGACTTGGTGGCCAATTGACCATCCGATTCGATTATTATAATCGAATTGGATGAAAATCTGACCCACCAAGTGCATGCCTGACTGACAAAGCGACCAATTTGGGGGCTAAAATTGGTCGTATCGATGATCGCGCAAGATGTCGGGCCGAAATTGGTTTGTCAAGTGTGCAGTGGTACGGCGGCTGATTTCAAAATGAATGACGAAACCCCCGCCGCTGTCTGCGTAATGTAGTGTGTGCATTTATACAATCCTGTAGCAACCTTCCGCGTGGTGTCCGTCCATCTCTCCGGGTTCTAACAGCTACATACACGCTGGCGGTGCATAGCGTCTGACATCACAAGCTATGCACTGCCAGTGTGTATGCGGCTGATAGACTCCAGAGATGGACAGACACCACGCAGAGGCTGCTAGAGGATAGGTAATATAAATGCACACACACGGGGGGGGGGTCACATTTATACATGGGGGGGGGGGAGCGGCAGGGCAGACTCGGCAGCTCAGCCGATTCCCTGAAGATTTCATGCGGAAATTGGACGGGAATCGGCCTGCAGTATATGGACAGCTACAACTAGAGACAAAGTTATCTGTAATCAGATTCGAGTAGAGATACATTTGTCTCCCATAATCTGCTGATATATAGCTACCTTTAATGATACAATTCTGTGGCTGATCATTTCTGTGGTAATCAGGCAGAAACGATCAGTCATACCGATTAATGGCCCAATTCCTGCTAGCCAATTCGATGGGATTGATATGAAATATAGGTCAATTCGGGTAATCTGATCGACTTGGCAACCAGTTATTTGGTCATTACTGGGGCAGGACCAGTTGCATCCGATCGATTACCGCAGTGATTGGAAATTATCTATCGGTCGTGGAATTGTATCATTAATGAACACCTGTAGGAAAGAAGTGCCCCTAGGGGGAACTTACCTTGGGAGGGAAAAGCCTCTGGATGTTAAAGAGGCTTCCCCCATCCTCTGCAGTAGAGGGGATCCAGCACTGTGACCCCCCCAAGATCTCCTTGTTGGCTGCTTGTTGGCATGTGTACTAGTTGCTTCCCGCTCAGGTTCTGGCAGAAATAGCTGAGCCTGATTGGGTCTGACCTACTCGTGCAGTAGAGCAGACCTGATCGAGCACGGCTATTTTCACTAGAGCCCAGGTGGAAAGCTGCAACTGCGCGCAGCAGCAACAGGGTCCCAACACTGTATCAGGCTGGCTGAGGAGGATGGAGAAAGCCTCATTTAGGATTCAGTGGCTTCCCCTTCCCGAGGTAAGTACCAACCAGGGGCAATGTTTTTTCCTTTAACGGTGTTCTTTAAACTATTTAACATTAATGTTTATTTTTGTAATTTTCTGGTTTACTTTTTGAAAAAGGGCCGTAACAAATCCCTCCCACTTTTAGGCCACACCCCAAAGCCGATATTTTCTCATTCAAAAGGTGGCAACCCTAGTCACCGTATGTAAGAGAGCTGGGTGCAGAGCGGGGAGCACATCCTGGCTGGAAGAGGCATCTGTTTAGTTATACATTTATTATGCAGCTTAATGCCCAGGAGGGGAGGGGGTGCTACTGACTGTGCCTTCTGTGGCTGCAGCTCCCAAGCACTGTGAGTCAGACAGGAGAAAAGCCCTGTGTGACTGCTCACATTCCATCTAACACTAATGCTCTCTTCCCCATCTCTCCTATATACAGTTATTGCTGCATACAATCTCTATGCTCATTCATACTATTACTATCCTCATACTTGCCCATGTCTGCACTGATCTCCCCACTGCAATACATCCTGTACAATGCCCAGCAGCCATATATGTGCTAGTATATAACAAGAATCACACAATTACCTCTTCCAACAACGTGTCCTCTCCACTTCCTGCAACTTCTCTTCTTCCTGCTGTTACATCATTTCCTGTGTGTGTGATCGCCATCTTGTGGTAAATAGACTAACTGCAGCCACTGTTGGTGGGATCGCCTTTACTAAGAGTTGCATATTCAGAATCAGAATCATTTATTTCGCCAAGTACAACGTGAGTTGTACCCGGAATTGGTTTTGGCACAACATTGGCCATAAAGCTCATGGCATACGCGTCCGCAGAAAATTTTCCAGGGGGGCAAAAAGGTGGGGAAGAAGTGGTGCGGCGCTGCGCCAAAGATTTAGGGGAGGTAGTGCGGCGCGCGCGGCGAAAAATATAGGGGTCACTTATCTATCGCTAAGTCACTTATCTATCGCAAAGTGGCAACAGCTAAATAGAAACGTTTTAACTCATACATGAACATTATGAAAAATCCAACTGTGAAGATAAACAATTTCATCCATCCTACTCCTGAAAAATGTATTTTTTTTTTAGTACCTCCCAGTTTTCTTTTCTGTTTTAAAAAGCAAAAAAAGTAGGTTTAATGCTATTGTCTCATGATGATGATTCAGCTTTTCCCATAATAATTGACATCTGCAGGAAACGCATCTGGATGGAGATTTACCCAAAGCCCTCCGCCGTTTCTGGATAGGATGGGACTATCATTCAACTCATTCATCTCCAGAGGTGTTTCCCTACTTATATCTAAACGCACTCATTTTCAATTTATTAGTAATGTTATAGACCCTGAAGGTCAGTACATTTTCCTGCATTGTTTACTTTATAACATCCCAACTTTGCTACTTGTGTTCTATATACCACCACCCTTATCCTTCTTGGTTATTAAGGTGGCTCTGGACTACATGTCTCAACACCCTCACCTGCCTTCAGTCTGGCTCGGGATTTTAATTACATTCTTTTTGCTAGACTTGATAAAATCCCCCAGCCAGCCGTCTCACAAACTCCCATTAGGGATACTAAACTTTACACAATATTTCAAGATGTCGCCATCTTTGACACTTGGTCTACCCTTTACCCAGAGGTTCCTGCTGTGTCGTGCTATTCTGCCTCACATAAGACCCACTCCAGGTTGGATTATATTTTTTCCACTAGAAGTCTGATCTCTAAGTTAACCAAGGCTTATTTTTTTACCATCCCTGCTCTCAGATCATTCCCCCTACGTAGCCCATTTTACATGGCATTCTCTACAACAGTCTCCCACATGGAGATTGAGCCCATTCTGGATCACTAAAATCCAGGAATCAGTCCAAATTCCCACTGCTCTCACTGATTTTATTGAAATCCAGGCACAATCCACTACATTTCCGATAATTTGGGAGACTTTTAAGCTCTTCGTTAGATGATATTTATAGTCTGAAATTAAATGCATTAAAATTGAGACAGCTCAAACGGAGCAAAACATTTCCTTAGATCTAGAGCAAGCCATAAATGAAGTATCCTCTACCCAACTGAGCACTCCCAAAGAAATCATAGACTTAAAGGGACTCCGAGCAGTGCAGAAACTATGGAAAGATGCATATCATTTTAAAGCTCTCTTTCTCCTCTTTCCAATGATATATAACTCATCACCCTACGCTTTTTAGTTTTCGCTACTTTCGCGATTGAAATTGCCGCGGCTGCGATTTCGATCGCGAAAATAGAGAAAACTAAAAGGCGTAGGGCGACGATTTATGGGTCGTCAGAAAGAGGAGAAAGAGAGCTTTAAAATGATATGCATCTTTCCATAGTTACATTGTATTACACAGGGCGACTTTTTCTGCTGAATGGAGCTGCTGACTATGAGTAAAAGTCGCCCTGTGTAATACAATATAACTATGCAAAGATGGATATCATTTTAAAGCTCTCTTTCTCCTCTTTCTGACGACCCCTAAATCGTCACCCTACGCCTTTTAGTTTTCTCTATATTCGCAATGGAATTTGCAGCCGCTGCAATTTCAATCGCGAAAATAGCGAAAACTTAAAGGTGTAGGGCAGTGATTTATATATCATTGGAAAGAGGAGAAAGAGAGCTTTAAAATGATATGCATCTTTCCATAGTTTTTGCACTGCTCGGAGTCCCTTTAAACTAAATGCATATGAACAATTCCTTATAGGAAAGGCGCATAGGAAAATTCTTTTTACTAAGCAAAGGGTCTATGAGCTAGGAGAACAATGTGGGTCTCTTTTAGCTAAAATATCCAAAGAGCAAACCTCCCCTCCAATAATAATCCGTATTGCAGATACCAATTGAGCTATACTAACTTCGCCCTCTGATATCTTAGATAGGTTCACTCAGTTCTACGCAGATCTCTACACTAAATCCACATCTAAACTACCCTCCCAAATTGTAGAGTATGTGGTAAAAATATCCCTCCCCTCCCTGACTAAACCCCAGATTGCCCTGCTGGACGCCCCCCTTACTGTTAAAGAGATTGAAAATGTGATTGCTGCCCTTCCATCATCTAAAGCCCCTGGTTTGGACGGCCTTCCCGCAGAATTCTTTAAATCCTTTTCATCCGTCCTGGCACCTAAACTACTAAAACTTTACAATTCAGCCCTAGAAAGTGGAACTTTCCCCCCTACAATGCGTGAGGCGCTCATAACTCTGATCCCAAAACCTGGTAAAGACTTGTTGCAATGCGAATCATACCGCCCCATCTCTCTTATACAGGTAGATGTCAAAATTCTCGCAAAACTTCTAGCCCTTAGACTGAACACTGTCATAACCTCTCTGGTCTATAGCGACCAGTCCGGTTTTATTCCAGGTCGATCCACAGCCCTTAATATACGTAGACTACACCTGGCTATGCAGTCCTTGCACGACACAGTAGGGACCAGAGTGGTGGTATCCCTTGATGCAGCTAAAGCTTTTGATACCATTGAATGGGATTTTCTAATTGTAGTTCTCAAAAGATTTAAATTTGGCCCTAAATTTATAAGCTGGGTACAGCTTTTGTACACTGACCCTTATGCTCGAATAAGAATTAATGGCTGGATCTCCGATGCCCTCCCCTTGGCTAGAGGCACGAGGCAGGGTTGCCCTCTTTCCCCTCGCCTTTTCAATTTGACCCTTGAACCCCTCGCAGCTTTGATTAGAAAAGACAAGGAAATCTACGGTCTCCACCAGGGATCTAATGTGGATAAAATCAGCTTGTATGCAGATGACATGCTATTAGATTTGTCTGACCCTGGTCATTCACTCCAACGTGCCTTACAAGTTATAGAGGAATTTGGTTCTCATTCTGGCCTTCGCATCAATTGGTCAAAGTCCTCTATCCTTCCCTTAGACATCTTCCCTCCATCTCTGCCTCAGGCCTCTACTCCTCTTCAATGGGCATCAGAGATCACCTACCTTGGTATACGCATTTCCAGGTATCCCCAGGAATTTATCTCTCTTAACTGGTCCCCATTAATCCAATATGTACAGTCTAAACTTCAGGCATGGTGTAAATTGCCGATTAACGTGGCTGGCAGAGCGACTCTCTTTAAAATGATATTACTACCCCGTATTTTATACATTTCGTGGAATGCTCCCTTGTATCTTCCGTTCTGGCTCTTTTCTAAATTAAATACTCTTCTCACTCAGTTCATATGGAATAGGGGCAGGCATCGTCTCCCACTCCCAACACTACAATGCCCTAAAGACCTTGGTGGTCTAGCAGTACCTAATTGCCATGTCTATTATTTGGCTTCCCAGCT
This sequence comes from Hyperolius riggenbachi, assembly GCF_040937935.1. Lineage (NCBI taxonomy): Eukaryota > Metazoa > Chordata > Amphibia > Anura > Hyperoliidae > Hyperolius > Hyperolius riggenbachi. Next base: position 275,822,275 of record NC_090655.1, read on the forward strand.
CTCCCACATTTACTTTGATCTTGCCCTTCAGAAAGACAGGCTGGCGGGGCTTCTGTCGGACTCACAAGCACTTCAACAACTTGAACCCATTACCACTATACTTATAGGAGCTAAAAACTCCTACCACACTAAAGGCTATCCGATCACACTTGTTCAAACTTTAAAAGCATGGGATACAGCCCACAAATACTTACGCCTCGAACATCCCCTTCAATATACCCCGCTATGGGAAAATCGCAGTCTTCCTGAACTACGTAAACTGCCAAACGCCAGGCTCTGGATTAATCAGGGTATCCTATACCTTCACCAAATTATAGACTCAGGCCATCTTATTCCGTATGAACAACTCTCTACTCAATATAACCTTCCCTCTCATATGAGATTTGCCTACCTCCAACTCACTCTTGCAATTAAGGCTCAATTTTCAACCTTGCCGACTGTTTTTTCAGACTCACCAATTTTATCTATAGTTAGAGGCCATCTACTCCGTTAATATCTACAATCTATAACATTATAATGATGGAGGTATCCACTCGTAGGGCCTAACTTAAAAAATCTACATGGGAACTGGAGGTGGGAGAACTAACGGATGAGGACTGGGAAGATGCCCTTGACAACATTCCTAAGGTGTCCCCTCATATACCTGACAGATTGCTTGCCCTTTATGTACTGCACAGAGCATACTTAACCCTCCGTGGCTCTTGACCCCAAGATTTGCCTACTTAACACTATTCCCCCCAATACCTACAACAAGCACACCACTCAATTGATCATATATGTCCTGCAAATTGTCCGAAGAACTCTAACTAAGCACTTGATTCTTCCCTTTGTACCATTAATTGCAGAATGGATTACAGCAGTAAAACATATCCTCCCTTATCATGAAGCCATATACCAAAGACGTGGGGCTGTTGCTAAATACCACTTTATCTGGGACCCCTGGACTCGTATAATGCATATCTGAGCTCCTCCTTGTCAGGGCAGTAAACTAAGATTTTCTCCTTAGCTCTTTCTCCTTTGATGTAGTTGGCCTGGCGGGGCCTAGGGTATTCTTCTTTAATTTTATTTTCTTTCTCTTTCTTTTTAGCTTAAAGAGAGTCTGAAGCGAGAATAAATCTCGCTTCAGACCTCATAGATAGCAGGGGCATGTGTGCCCCTGCTAAACCGCCGCTATCGCGCCGCTAAACGGGGGTCCCTTCACCCCCAAATCCCCTCGTTTCAGCGGGGGAGCGCTTCCTGGTTGGGGCAGGGCTAACTGCCGCAGCCCTGCCCCACGCGCGTCTGTCAGCGCGTATCTCCGCCTCTCCCCCGCCCCTCTCAGTCTTCCTTCACTGAGAGGGGCGGGGGAGAAGCGGCGATGCACCGCTGATAGACGCGACTGGAGGTAGGTCTGCAGCCGTTAGCCCTGCCTCCAGGAGCGACCAAGTCCATGACCAAGTGTTGCGGGGGTGGGTTTGGGGGTGAAGGGACCCCCGTTTAGCGGCGCGATAGCGGCGGTTTAGCAGGGGCACACATGCCCCTGCTAACTATGAGCTCTGAAGCGAGATTTATTCTCGCTTCAGAGTCTCTTTAAATGTGGTAATTTTACATGGTACTCTGTTTTGCTGTATGATCCAGCAGGATCATATATTGGAATCTTGTCTCTGCTGCAGGGCAACTTTCTCTGTATGATGAACCGTTTATTCTCTTTTACCTACCCTGCCTGCGAGCAGAGAATGTCTGTGTATTTCAACTGCTAACTTTTCCAATAAAAATGACTTGCTGAGTTAAAAAAAAAAAGAATATAGGCATAAAGACTTACAACATTACTATAAAACAGCAATAAAAAAAGAAATGAAATCAACCATAGCAAAGAAATATTTTAAACAATACCAGTTGCTTGTCAGTCCTGCTGATCTCTATGGCTGCAGTAGTGGCTGAATCACACACCTGGAACAAGCATGCAGCTAATCCAGTCTGACTTCAGTCAGAGCACCTGATCTGCATGCTTGTTGAGGGGCTGTGGCTAAAAGTATTAGAGACGCAGGATCAGCAGGAAAGTCAGGCAACTGGTATTATTTTAAAAGGAAAAATCCATATCCTTCTCAGTTTAGGTTCCCTTTGACTACATACCTTCAGCTTCTACCCGAGTCAATCATTTTTCAATTTTTTTTAGGTATAAGTTGGACATAGGCTTTAAAGTGGATCCGAGATGAACTTTTACTCATTGCATAAATGTGTTCCTTTCTTATTGTTTATAGGGCATTCCTCAAGCCAAATACTTTTTTGTTTTTGTTTTAATACTCTGATTCCCTATAAACTAAATAAGCCACGCCCACAGGTTTTCAGAGAGCCAAGGCACTTTCAGACAGTAGGAGGGGCTCATCGGAGCTCAGTCTGGGCAGCAGGAGGGGGGGGTATTACTAGCCAGAGAATTCAGAGTTAGAGGGGAGGAGGAGGGGGGATTAGGTTTTTTTTTTACTCAAGATGCAGATAAGCCTGCTTCTGTGTAATGTTTACAAACAACATGGCTGCTGTCATTGTATCACAGGAATAATCAATCATATTCTATTAAAGCTGTTTGCAGCTAGGTTTGCTGTGTAAACTATCTAAACTTTAGGTAACTTATATAGACAAGTTACTTGTTATAGTTAGTTTTTCATCTCGGATCCGCTTTAACGCGAGTATATATGGGGTAGATGCTGAAGGTCTGCGAGCATACGCTACAGGTTTCAGGAAATCCCAGATTAGTACCGTGTAGCAGTGACCAGGTTCAGGTGTCCACATAGATGTCCCCTGAATCTTATAGTCTCTGCTACCGCTGAGGTGTAAAGCAGAAGAGACCCGAGCCTCAATGCACTGCAGTGACACCCAGATGCCCTGTGGCCAGTGCAATAGTCCACTACTGGGCTGACAATGCTTTAGCTGTAACTGGCAAAGCACAACAGTGCCTCTACTTTATGAGAAAGATAAGGAGCGCTAACCTTCCACAGAAGCTGCTGGTTAATTTCTACAGATGCACTATAGAAAGCGGTCTGACCAACTGCATGCCGACCTGGTACAACAGCTGCACCAAGGCTGCCAGAGAAGCCCTGCAGTGAGCTGTAATACCAGCAGAAGTCATTATCAGCACTGAACTACCATCACTGGAACTCTTGTACAGTAAAACCCCCATTATCTGGCACCGACGGGGATTGGCAAATGCCGGATAAGTGTAGTTTCTGGTTGCTTGAGAGTCAATGTCAAAAATAGGCCTAGCTAAGAAAAAACAGTACTATACCCGACACTATATACCAAACTCTGTACTAATGTTGAAATACAGTAATTTAAAGCAAATGACGACAAAAGACAGACTTAACTTAATGTAACAGAGCTTTATTACTGCATAAGAACTGTAAAATTAGATTTATGCATCCTGCAAGGTCAGGATTTTTCCTTCTGGTTGCTGAGACTTTTGGATAACTGTATAAGACTCGCTCTATGAGAAGGGCCAAAATCATTATCAAGGACAACCCTCCCCCAGAAACGCCTTGTATGAGCTCCTTCCATCAGGCAGACGTTTGGATCAACCTGCATACACACAAAGACTGAAAACCAGCTTTTTCATATCTGCCATAAACTTGATAAACTCTGAATCTTCCCTGAAATGATTAACACTGTGTACAAATTGCGTAAATACTTGAAATATCTGGCATACTTTTATAATTCCTCCATTTCCACCTTTGTTACTATCACTATGGGGTTTATTCTTTAAGCTTAAGCGCGCTCTATTAAGTTAATGGGTGCTTCTGTTTAATTGGCCAAATAGGCTTCCTGTCACATGACAAGCAGCCTATCGGGCGCAGGGAAGTCTCCGCTGTCTGAGGGGTAGGATTACTGCAGGAGGGCAGGCTCAGCAGGGGAGGGATAGAGTTCAGCAGGAGGGCGGGCTCAGCAGGGGAGGGATAGAGTTCAGCAGGAGGGCAGGCTCAGCAGGGTAGGGATAGAGTTCAGCAGGAGGGCGGGCTCAGCAGGGCAGGGATAGAGTTCAGCAGGAGGGCGGGCTATAAACGGTTGCCTGGGTGGGAGGGGTCACGCAAGATCTCGGTGGCCCTTGAGCTCATTCTCGCCGTGTGGAGATCGGAAGGTGGCAGGGATAATCCTATGATCTCCTCCACAGCGCTAATCACTCTTTGGAGTTTGTACCGGTCACTGGTAGAGATGGCCCAAACTGTTCGCCGGTGGACAGTTCCTGGTGAACTTGGGCTGCTGACTGTAAAACAGAGACACAGAGAGGGGGAAATCTCCTGTCCTCAGTTCAGTCTGGATGAATGGGAGCTTCTAATATCCCCACATCTGCAGCTCACAGCAGGTAAATAACAATGTTATATAGAACTTTCCTGGAGTCTCACATTCTTATTTTCACTTTAAGGGGTTGTATCCTGACTCTGAATTACGCACAGCAGCAAAATCAGTGTGATGTAAAATCTGAATCAAATAAAATGCAATCTGCGCCACAAATAGTTACAGAATGAGTCTCTCACAGTTATGTGGATTAGGAAGTTGCTGCAGCAAAAAGTTCCCTGAGGGATGAAGTCGCTGTAAATATTTTTCCACTGCGCTCACCAACATCAACGTTCCTAGAAAAAATAATCACACTTCACACAGCGTAACTCCATCCTCAAAGTTGCACTCATAATACAAAGGCTCCACCATGAGGGATTTCTAGAGTACACCCTACCACATGTGCATACAAACAGGCCTCCCCCACACCAACAGAGACGGGGCTCACCAGATAGTCGCCACCTCACAGACCAGGTGGATCTAGCTTGTTTGCAAATGTAAAAGCTGCCTCAGCATGAACCCTTCACTCGCCCCCTTCTCTTCAGATAAAGCAGGCTTTGTAATCCAAGTACATGTATAAAGTATAAATAAAGGGCCATCGTGTAATGCTGCACATACACCAGCTCCTCACGCTAATATAAAATTGCACTTACACCTCCAAGTCACAGTGTGACGTCAATCACCCGGGGAAAGGCCGGCCGGCATAGAGGAACTGTACAGCGGGAGCTGCCAGAGAGAAAAGTACTGAATCGGGACGCCGCGTACCTGACCCCCCGAGTGCCCGGATGGGAGGCTGATCTTTGCCTGATATGTGCGCTGTGACTTGGAGGTGTAAGTGCAATTTTATATTAGCGTGAGGAGCTGGTGTATGTGCAGCATTACGCAATGGCCCTTTATTTATACTTTTATACATGTACTTGGATTACAAAGCCTGCTTTATCTGAAGAGAAGGGGGCGAGTGGAGGGTTCATGCTGAGGCAGCTTTTACATTTGCAAACACGCTAGATCCACCTGGTCTGTGAGGTGGCGACTATCTGGTGAGCCTCGTCTCTGTTGGTGGGGGGGGGGGGGGGGGGGGGGCTGTTTGTATGCACATGTGGAAGGGTGTACTCTAGAAATCCCTCATGGTGGAGCCTTTGTATTATGAGTGCAACTTTGAGGACGGAGTTACGCTGTGTGAGGTGTGATTATTTTTTCCAGGAACTTTGATGTTTGATGCTAAAATCTGGTTTATTCAGCTCCCAGCAAAAACAAATAGTGATAATTTCAGCACTCGTGTTATCAGGAGTGTTTGTTCAGTCAGATAAAAGTGTTTTGGCTTTTATTTACTCTCCAGGAGAGCCATGGCTGCATAGGACTGCAGATCCTGCCTCATTTATATAGATAAAGCACCTGGTTCATAAGCCTTACATTGGAAAATAAAAAGTGAACACAAAGCAAGTTCTAACTAGGCTCAGTACTATATGTACCCAATTTCTCTCCTCATGTCACTTCAGTTATAAACCAATGCACTGAGTAGCATGAAAAAATGCTCAGCATTCTATGTAAATATGGTAAAAAAATAAGAAGAAAAAAAACAAAACAATGCATCACAATATTTGTAGCCAATGCATTTTACATACTCAACACAAGTGTCTGATAAGCAGTGACTTATGCCAAAAACATTTCCCACACTCAGCACATGATTAGGGTTTCTCACCAGTGTGAGATCTCTCATGCCTGACAAGGTCTGATTTCTGTGCAAAACATTTCCCACACTCAGAACATGAATAGGGCTTCTCACCAGTGTGAGATCTCTCATGTATAACAAGGCGTGATTTACTCACAAAACATTTCTCACACTCAGCACATGAATAGGGCTTCTCACCAGTGTGAGATCTCTCATGACTGACAAGATATGATTTCTGAGCAAAACATTTCCCACACTCAGCACATGAATAGGGCTTCTCACCAGTGTGAGATCTCTCATGCCTGACAAGGTCTGATTTCTGTGCAAAACATTTCCCACACTCAGCACATGAATAGAGCTTCTCACCAGTGTGAGATCTCCCATGTTTGACAAGATATGATTTCTGAGCAAAACATTTCCCACACTCAGCACATGAATAGGGCTTCTCACCAGTGTGAGATCTCTCATGCACGACAAGATCTGATTTCTGTGCAAAACATTTCCCACACTCAGCACATGAATAGGGCTTCTCACCAGTGTGAGATCTCTCATGTATAACAAGGCATGATTTACTCACAAAACATTTCTCACACTCAGCACATGAATAGGGCTTCTCACCAGTGTGAGATCTCCCATGTTGGACAAGGTCTGATTTCCATGCAAAACATTTCCCACACTCAGCACATGAATAGGGCTTCTCACCAGTGTGAGATCTCTCATGTTGGACAAGTTCTGATTTCCGTGCAAAACATTTCCCACACTCAGCACATGAATAAGGCTTCTCACCAGTGTGAGATCTCCCATGTTTGACTAGGTCTGATTTCTGTACAAAACATTTCCCACACTCAGCACATGAATAGGGCTTCTCACCAGTGTGAAATTTCCCATGTTGGACAAGGTCTGATTTCCATGCAAAACATTTCCCACACTCAGTACATGAATAGGGCTTCTCACCAGTGTGAGATCTCCCATGTTTGACAAGGCCTGATTTCTGTGCAAAACATTTCCCACACTCAGCACATGAATAGGGCTTCTCACCAGTGTGTGATCTCTCATGCCTGAAAAGATGTGATTTACTCACAAAACATTTCCCACACTCAGCACATGAATAAGGCTTCTCACCAGTGTGAAATCTCTCATGATTGACAAGGTATGATTTGCTAACAAAACATTTCCCACACTCAGTACATGAATAGAGCTTCTCGCCAGTGTGAAGTCTCTCATGCCAGACAAGATTTGATTTCTCAGTAAACCAATTCCCACATGTGGAACAGGAATAAGACCCTCCAGCAGGGGGAGAGCTGTGCTGGGTATGAGGCCCCTCAGGGTTAGACAGGTGAGGGAAGTCTGGGGGAATATTTGGGGTCACCAGGATATCTGCAGGAGACTCTTGTCCAGTGACATCATCATCCGTTGTACAGTCTGTGGATACAGAGAGACGAGTCTCTGAGAGGTTCCTGATGCCGGGACTCCGCGCTGCAAATAGAGAAACATCATCACTTCCTGTTAGAGAATTCTGAGGGGAGGAACAATTATCATTAGGGATGAAAGGAAAGAGGATGGTCGGCACTGCTGTACAACTTCCTTTATTTGGCAATGTGCAGACAAGTAGGCTGTGTGTTACATCATCACCTCACAGTCCATAAGAAGAGACTAAACACGTACCGGTGCGGGGGTGGATAATGGTGGGTGCTGGTTGCTGGGAGCCTGACGGCAGTTTCACACACAAGCGCTTCTTCAGAGGGGGGCGGGGCTATGTCTGCTCTAGTTGGAGAAAGTGCGTTACTGTAATAGTAACCTGCAATCCAAGATTACAGTGTGGGGAGGTCAGGGAGAGCGAGGCCAAACAACACGGCCGCTATTCCTAATGGAATTACAAGTCCTGCTGCAGCAGCTAATTATACAAGCCACTAACATAATATCCCATGATGAATATAGGTCAGGCCATGCAGAGCAGAGAATCTGGCTGACCTCATCCTCATATACAACAAGGACTGCCTGATTAGGGGAAGGCGGGGTTAGGAAGGTTTAACAGTTATTTAAAACTTAATCTTTATTTTAATGTAAAAGAAACAGAGAGATTGGCCATTAGAGGATGGGCAACAGCGACATTCAAAGAGAACTGGGGAGGAGATTGTGTCTCAGAAGTTCAGCAGAATAGGTGCCGTATCTATTCCTGACTCTCTCCTCTCTCACTTCAATTCAACAGTTACTAATAGTTTATTGAAAAAGTCAGTAATACAAATAAACAGGAAACAGCCTGATAAAATGATGTTATGAAACAGCATAGTACAAGTACTATATTAGATTAAAGTGGTCTAACACCCAGCATTTCAACTTTGCTTTAAAAGATTGCTTACAGCTTAGAAACTATTATGCCAGATTTTTTTTAGCAGAAATTCACTGAATGGGTTAAACACGACATTTTAGTGTTGCATTTAGCTAGAAATCCTCCTCCGTGCTGAGGTTTAGATACACATGTATCTATTTACAATGTAAATAAACAAACAACTCTCTGAGAGAGCAGAGAGGGCTTCCCAGACAGGCTTTTCAGGTCTATTTGCATTCCAAACAAAGATACATTGGTAACTAAACCTCAGCACGGAGGAGGATTTCTAGCTAAATGCAAAACTAAAATGTCATGTTTAACCCATTCAGTGAATTTCTGCTTAACCACCCTGGCGTTCTGATTAAATCGCCAGGGTGGCTGCGGGAGGGTTTTTTTTAAATAAAAAAAAAACTATTTCATGCAGCCAACTGAAAGTTGGCTGCATGAAAGCCCACTAGAGGGCGCTCCGGAGGCGATCTTCCGATCGCCTCCGGCGGCAAGAGATAACACGGAAGGCCGCAATGAGCGGCCCTCCGTGTTTCGCTTCCCTTGTCGCCATGGCGACGAGCGGAGTGACGTCATGGACGTCAGCCGACGTCCTGACGTCAGCCGCCTCCGATCCAGCCCTTAGCGCTGGCCGGAACTGTTTGTTCCGGCTACGCTGGGCTCGGGCGGCTGGGGGGACCCTCTTTCGCCGCTGCACACGGCGGATCGCCGCGCTGCAGCGGCGATCAGGCAGCACACGCGGCTGGCAAAGTGCCGGCTGCGTGTGCTGCTTTTTATTTCATTAAAATCGGCCCAGCAGGGCCTGAGCGGCAGCCTCTGGCGGTGTTGGACGAGCTGAGCTCGTCCAGACCGCTCAGCAGGTTAAAAAGATATCTGGCATAATAGTTTCTAAGCTGTAAGCAATCTTTTAAAGCAAAGCTGTAATGCTGGGTGTTAGACCGTTTTAACCATTTCAGCCCACGGGTATTTTTCACCTTATGGACGAGAGGAATTTTCACCTGTCAGTGTTCTTCCTATTCATTCTCCAATTGCTTTATCACTGCTTATCACAACAAAATGATCTATACCTTGTTTTATTCTGCCACCAATTGGGCTTTCTTTGGGTGGTACATTATGCTAAGAATAATTTTATTCTAAATGCATTATGATGGGAATAATAATAATAAAAAAAAAAAAAAATAGGAAAAATGCATTATTTTTCAGTTTTCAGCCATTATAGCTTTAAAATAATTTACGCTACCATAATTAAAATCCACACATTTTATTTGGCCATTTGACCTGGCTATTGTTAATGTTAAAATTGTATCCCTAGTACAATGTATGGTGACAATATTTTATTTGGAAATAAAGGTGCATTTTTTCTGTTCTACATCCATCACTATTTTTTAGCCCAATATTGAATAATTATATGCTCTCTTGCCATAGATATTATTCTTTTTTTTTCCCCTAAAGCCAGTTGGTGTAATTTACTATTTGGCCACAAGATGTCTCCGCTGAGCAAAAATCCTATTAGCGTACTTTGTACCCTAAAAGGATACAATGTATCATTACATTGTAACTATGGGAAATGATGTAGGCTTCCATCAGAAGTTTCTGATCACAGTGGCGGCGGAGAGATTATGAATGGAAATATTGTTTCCATTCATGAATGTAACGATCGGCAGCGGAAATCAGCGGCGGGTGATACCGCGGCAGCTGCATGTAAAGAATAAACAAAAACAGTGTTTATTCTCGGCGGACATGCTCGGATTGGCACGCCCCCTGCAGTCAATCCCCTCTGCTAGCAGCAGCAGCACAATCGCCTGCAGACCACCCAACCTGCAGGGACGTGACTAGCGCCTCCCTGTGGCTCTAGCAGCTGCCGCTGCGGACATAAAGCTCACGTCCGCGTGGCTGAAATGGTTAATGGGGATAAAAAGAAAAGGTTGATCAGAAAGGATCCCGAAGAGAAAACAGAGGACAAACAAAGGGAGACAACTTAATACCGGCAATAAGGATAAACCACTTGTATGTATGCTCCTAATGTAGTACAAACAGTTACTAATTACATGCTATAAAACACAATGGTGTTGATTCACTAACTATAGCGCTGCCAAACAGCGAGACTAAACTACTGTTACAAGCACACTGAATATTTCCTCTGTGCACGCTACACGCACTAGTGGCAGAATAGCGCGTTACTTAGCAACGGACACTGCCTTGATTTGCCGCGCAGTAGTGATGTATTGCTCCCGCGATACTTCACTATAGCGGCCGTTCTCCTTGAATGTTGCTGTTGCCAATCCTCTAATGGCCAATCTCCCTGCTTCTTTTACATTAAAATAAAGGTTACTTTTTAAATAACTGATAAACCTTCCCATCCCCAGCTTCCCCTAATAGCTAACAGCACTATAGCCACAACTCATTAAGATCATTCTGGTGATAATAAGGCAAGTGGAAACATCATCACACATCAATCTGTATCGAGTTAATTCACTAAAGAAGCTTGTCTTATTAACATGTAGTGATAAGCTTTCACAGTGAGAGTGCTGTCTTATCACTCCATTCCTGAAGATTTCACCTTTGTAGTTATTCTCACATGCAGTAGGTAGGGAGGGGAGGAGAACACACAAGGAGGATGCAGCTCCACCCTCTGCTGCCAGGACGATTTCAGCAAGCCTGGGTAGGACATCAAGGGAGGTACAGAAAGTGTGTGTGTGTGTGTGTGTGTGTGTGTGTGTGTGTGTGTGTGTGTGTGTGTGTGTGTGTGTGTGTGTGTGTGTGTGTGTGTGTGTGTGTGTGTGTGTGTGTGTGTGTGTGTGTGTGTGTGTGTGTGTGTGTGTGTGTGTGTGTGTGTGTGTGTGTGTGTGTGTGTGTGTATATGCTTGCTGTCTCTCTCTCCCTCCCTCTCTGTGTTATGCTGAGCATGTTTACTCAGCTTCTTTGGTCACCCATGGCGAGGCCTATTCTGAGTGGAACCTGCCCTATTAAACCTCTGTATGGTCTTGGCCACCGTGCTGCAGCTCAGTGTCAGGGTGTTGGCAATCTTCTTATAGCCTAGGCCAACTTTATGTGGAGCAACAATTATTTTTTTTAAGTTCCTCAGAGAGTTCTCTGCCCTGAGGAGCCATGCTGAACTTCCAGTGACCAGTATGAGGGAGTGTGAGAGCTCAGGGCTGTGGAGTCGGTACAAAAATCCACCGACTCCGACTCCTCAGTTTAGGATTCCACCGACTCCGACTCCTCGACTCCGACTTCTCTAATTTGCGTATTAAAATCTTGTTGATTGAAAGTATGTAACATGAAATTCGTCTCTTAACTGCCAACGCATAGGAATTTTAAAAGACAACTGAAGTGCCCCTGCTGAATATAAGAGCTGAAGTGAGTTTTATACTCGCTTCAGTCTCTCTTTAAAAGGCCATTTATTGATAAGATATGAAAATATCAACAATGAGAAAACTTAGGAAAAAGGTGAATTGGATTGGGCCCTGAAATGTCTAATAGAGTAGAATTTTGAAATTTTTTCACTTAGGGGTTTCCTCACTTTTGTTGCCAGCAGTTTAGACATTAATGGCTGTGTGTTGAGTTATGTTGGTGGGACAGCAAATTTACACCATTATACAAGCTGTACACTGACTGCTTTACATTGTATCAAAGGGGTAGATTCATGAAACTGTGGTAATATTACCACACATACTGAGAGGAAGATGATCTATACTGTGCCCAGCAGGGACATATCTGTTAGTCAGTGTAATAAGGCTATTAAATATCTAATGTTTATCACTCACCAATTCTCATCTCTGCAATAATGTCTTCCTCCTTAGATGCTCTCATCACGTCCCCCTCCTCCATAGGCTGCTGATCACTCCTCACATACGTCTCTTCTTCCTCTTTACATGTCTCCATCATGTCACCCTCCTCCATAGACTGCTGGTCACTCCTCACATACGTCTCTTCTTCTTCCTCTTTACTTGTCCTCATCATGTCACCCTCCTCCATAGACTGCTGATCACTCCTCACATACGTCTCTTCTTCTTCCTCTTTCTTTATCCTCATCATGTCACTCTCCTCCATAGACTGCTGATCACTCCTCACATATGCCTCTTCTTCTTCCTCTTTACTTATCCCCATCATCTTCCCCTCCTCCACAGACTGCTGATCACTCCTCACATACGTCTCATCTTCTTCCTCTTTAACCACAGCACTTACATGTATCAGTTCTCCACCCTAATCACACAAAAGAAGAAGCACTTTATAATTTGAAGACAGGTAACAGCAGAGACCACAGGAAACAATGTCACATAGTTTGGGGTCTCTAATGACACCCAGTTCCACCTACCTGATAATGGTGGGGGGTGGGGGGATCTTCCTGTAGACAACCCCAGGAATAAAGAGGACCTGTACATCTCTCTGATGGGTTTCTGTTACTGGATCGATCTATAGGAAACACACACACTGACTGAATACTATGGGCTCAATTAACTAAGTGTTACCACATTGAAAAGTAAATATTACGGAGTAGTGAGGTAAATTACCGGCTTGTGCGGTGAATACCTAAAAAAAACATCAATTCACTAAGATTAGAGCATTCGGTAAAACAAATAAAACGTTGGGTGTTTTTAAGATCTCGCTGGACCTGTCAATAACTAGAAATCAGCATGTAGTAAAATTGACAGATTAGGGAGAAATCCAATAGGAAGGGCCACCTGGTCCTGCTACTCACCTCATTTGATCAGATGCACTTCTGGGTGGGACATCAGAAAGATAAACAAAATACAATAGCAGGAGACGTTTAAAGAGGCTTTCCTGTATCCCTTTAGACATGCAGATCTATATACTTGTACACAGAAGAGGCCCTTTAGTCTTTAGTGGCATGCATACACATCTAAAGGGATGCAGGAAGTCCTTTACTCTCTAGTAAGCTGTCACACAGGAATGGGTTATGCAGACACTTGTAGGAGAGAACCTCAGCTAGCTGCAGAGACCTCCTCCACAGCTGTGAGACTTCTACATTACCGAGCAGGTCTTAGGTAATTTACTGAACAATGTCGCTTCTGTTCACTATTACCGCATGTGTGAAAATCTTTGTGCACTTGGAAAACAAAGTCTACAATACAGAATGTGTGATTTCCCCAACCTCTTTTTTTTACAGCCCTTAGTGAATTAACCTGCTGAGCGGTCTGGACGAGCTCAGCTCGTCCAACACCGCCAGAGGCTGCCGCTCAGGCCCTGCTGGGCCGATTTCCACCAAATAAAAAGCAGCACACGCAGCCGGCACTTTGCCAGCCGCGTGTGCTGCCTGATCGCCGCTGCAGCGCGGCGATCCGCCGCGTGCAGCGGCGAAAGAGGGTCCCCCCAGCCGCCCGAGCCCAGCGTAGCCGGAACAAACAGTTCCGGCCAGCGCTAAGGGCTGGATCGGAGGCGGCTGACGTCAGGACGTCGGCTGACGTCACTCCGCTCGTCGCCATGGCGACGAGGGAAGCGAAACACGGAGGGCCGCTCATTGCGGCCTTCCGTGTTATTCCTTGCCGCCGGAGGCGATCGGAAGATCGCCTCCGGAGCGCCCTCTAGTGGGCTTTCATGCAGCCAACTTTCAGTTGGCTGCATGAAATAGTTTTTTTTTTATTTAAAAAAAACCCTCCCGCAGCCACCCTGGCGATTTAATCAGAACGCCAGGGTGGTTAAGGTCATTGTCTGTTTGTGTTTATCAGATGAGGGGATCTAGGAGGACCCCAAGCACTGCTTTCTCCAGTACAAAAAAATAAGAATCTCCTCTTACCCGGTGATGTGAGGGGCGGCTGATTCTCCATCATGGCGTCCTTGTAGAGGTCCTGGTGTCCTTCTATATACTGCCACTCCTCCATGGAGAAATAGATGGTGACATCCTGACATCTCATAGGAACCTGACACACACAATAATACAGTCACCACCCAGACACACCCCTTGCTGTTACTGGATAATATCCCATAATTGCCAGCACTGCTCACCTCTCCTGTCAGCAGCTCCATCATCTTCCTGGTGATTTCCAGAATCTTATGCTTATTATGTCCCTCAGATATCAGGGAGTGAGGTGGGGGCACCATGATGGTCACATGATCACCAGACTTCACTGGAGGAAAACTCTGTATGGAAAGAGCAGCATTAATGTCACATAATCTCCCAGAATCCTCCTTACCTCTCTGGTCAGGTGTGCTTTATTAATAGAGATAAGAGTGATGTCATGCTACCTCCCAGAATACTCCTCACCTCTCCAGTCAGCAGATAGATGATCTCCAGGGTGAGGTTGAATATCCTCTCGGTCATGTGACTCTGGTCCTCATCCATACTCAGTGATTTGTTCATGTGATCCATACAGGATGCTGCTGCTGCTGCTGCTGCCTTTAGTTAAATAATAAGGGAAGGATAATCTAGGTTATACAGCTGTCAGTGGTGAAACTACCGATACAGTATCCCCCCTCCCCCCAGCACTCCCCATTGCTGTCACTTGTGGGTGGTGGGGCCATGCAGAGTATTGCAGGAAAGCATAATAAGCTGGTTTATAGCTACCTGTGCACTATACTCACAGTGTGCTGCAGTCCTGTCCTCCCTCTGCCTTCTCTCCAGCTGGCCTTCTCTCCTCACATCCCCCTCCCACTGTTACCATTCCTGTGATGTTACAGCAGTGCTGGTAGTGGTAGATGGATGAGGATATGAGGAGAGGCAGAGACTGAGGCTAATGGGAGCAGAGGACTGGAGCACACTGTGACAGATAGCTATAAACCAATGTAATCCTTCCTTTTACTACTCTGCATGGAGGTGGGGGAAGGGAGCAATACTGCAGTGTGGGCATGGCTATACTGGGGGATAAATGGCATTACTGGGGTGGGGACATTACATACTGGAGGATAATGGCAATGCTAGGGGACACAGGGAGCACATGACTAAACTGGGAAAAAAATGGAATTACTGGGGTGGGGGACATTATATACTGGAGGATAATGGCAATGCTGGGGGACACAGGGGGGACATGGCTATACTGGGAAAGAAATGGCATTACTGGGGTAGGGGACATTACATACTGGAGGCTAATGGCAATGCTGGGGACACAGGGGGAAATGGCTATACTGGGAAAGAAATGTCATTACTGGGGTGGGGGACATTAGATACTGGAGGATAATGGCAATGCTGGGGGACACAGGAGGACATGGCTATACTGGAGGAGAAATGGCATTACTGGGGTAGGGGGACATTACATACTGGAGGATAATGGCAATGCTGGGGGACACCGGAGGACATGGCTATACTGGGGGAGAAATGGCATTACTGGGGTGGGGGACATCACATACTGGAAATGCGCATGAAATGCAGCAAATGGTAAATGAGGCAAAAAAGTTACACCCCACACGTTAAAATTCAGTAAATGTTACCACCCACACATGGAGTACTGCACATTGACTGGAGGGAAGGAGGGTGACACTGACTGGAAGGGGAGGAGGGAGACTGGAAGGGGAGAGGAGGGGACAATGCTGGAGGGGGGAGGGGTCACGACACTGGAGAGAAGAGGAAGACACATACACATTGCAGGACAGTGCTGGGGTAGGGAAGGACACACACACTGTGGTGGGGAGAGGGGGTACACATTGCGGGACAGGGCTGGGGGAGAGAGGGACACACACATGGGGAAGGGGGCACCGAGGGACAGTGCTGGTGTCACGGCCTGCTGTGAAGCTTCTGTGCTACTCTTACCAGCCAGTGGATGCCGTACACATCAGTAAGGGCTCTCCTGTATGGATTGGCTATTCAAAATTCCTGCCTCCCTCCTGCAGTTAGGCTGGGTGGGGTTGGCCGCACCGATTGGAGGGAGGGCAGCGCTGATGCGATGGGCAGCCGCGCCGACTGGACAGAGAGCAGGGCTGATGGGGAAGCATGCTGGGGAGGTGAGGTTGATGCCAGGTGGCCACGCCTACTTTCCACAGCACAGTCAAACACACACAGTTTTAGTATAGAAATGGTTAATTTGCATATATTTAGTAGTGTAGCACTGGGAGACGTCTCAAGCTCACTCCAACCTGAATTATCGCAAATTCTTTATG